>NC_068424.1:84218053-84310553 GCF_023373465.1 Oncorhynchus keta
GGTAGGCCTTCCCTTTAGCAAACAATAACCTGGTAGGCCTACATTGGAGCACACAATTACCTGATAGGCCTACATTGGAGCACACACAGAGACAGTAGTTAGTTACTGGGTGTAGGTCCACAGTGGCCTGCTTGGTCATAGGGTGAAAGAGTTGGTTCTTTGCATTCGGTCTCGTGGAACTCATTAGTAAAGGTCTGCCACACAGACATTTCTGGAAGGAATTAAAAGCCCAGTAACTCTAAAGTTGGAGTCAGATGTTTGTTTACCGTAGTATTTCAAGGTTACGTGTAGTTTCAGTATAAACAGTGTATTGCTTTCAATTTATGGAGACTTTGTGTAAATATGGTGGGCTACAACAACGCGCGTACACACATACACACAGTCTAGTACAGCTAACCTTGTGGGGACACACAATTCAGTCCCATTGAAAATCCTATTTCCCCTAACCCCTAAACATAAACCCTAACTCTAACCTGTACTCTTACCCAAAACTTAACCCTTACTCCTAACCCTAACATTAACCCAAAAACATAACCTTAACCCAAAACCCTAACCTTTAACCCTAAACCTAACTCTAGCTCCTATCCCTAAAACTAATCCGAGTTCCAGACACGTAATTCTAATGTCCCCAGTTGGTCAACTTTTTGTTTGTTTACTATTATTTTCTTTACTTCTGGTCCCCACAAGAATAGTTAAACAAGTCCACACATACACCCCCCGAGTGTTGATTATTGATCATGATAGCAGAGCAGAGAAGGCCGTATCGAAGACAGATTTATACATTGCATATAATTTAACATTTGGGGTGGCAGGTAGCCTAGTGGTTAGAGCATTGGGCCAGTAATTTGCCAAGATAATACATTCACCTGACAGGTGTGGCATTTCAAGAAGCTGATTAAGCATGATCATTACACAGGTGCATCTTGTGCTGGGGACACAACACAACACAACGGCACAGATGTCTCAAGTTTTGAGGGAACGCGCAATAGGCTCTCTGACTGCAGAAATGTCCACCAGAGCTGTCCAACCAGTCTTAACAACCGCAGACCACGTGTAACCACGTTACACCAGCCCAGACCACGTTACACCAGCCCAGACCACGTTACACCAGCCCAGACCACGTTACACCAGCCCAGACCACGTTACACCAGCCCAGACCACGTTACACCAGCCCAGACCACGTTACACCAGCCCAGACCACGTTACACCAGCCCAGACCACGTTACACCAGCCCAGACCACGTTACACCAGCCCAGACCACGTTACACCAGCCCAGACCACGTTACACCAGCCCAGACCACGTTACACCAGCCCAGACCACGTTACACCAGCCCAGGGCTTCCACAGTCGGCTGAGGAGTATTTCTGTCTATAATAAATCTCTTTTTGTGGAGAAATCCCTTTTTCTCCCCCATTTCGTGGTTTCCAATTGGTAGTTACAGTCTTGTCTCATCGCTGCAACTCCCGTACGAACTCTGGAGAGATGACAGTCGAGCGTCCTCCGAAAACGCATCCCACCCAGAAAGCACTGCTTCTTGACACAATGCCCACTTAACCCGGAAGCCAGCCGCACTAATGTGTCGGAGGTAACACCGTACACGTGGCGACCGTGTCAGCGTGCACTGCGCCCGGCCCACCACAGGGGTTGCTAGTGTGAAATGGGACAAGAACATCCCTGCTGGGCCAAACCCAGTGGGTGGGCCTGTGCTCTCCCAGTCCCGCCCATGTCTGCTCTCCCAGTCCCGCCCATGTCTGCTCTCCCAGTCCCGCCCATGTCTGCTCTCCCAGTCCCGCCCATGTCTGCTCTCCCAGTCCCGCCCATGTCTGCTCTCCCAGTCCCGCCCATGTCTGCTCTCCCAGTCCCGCCCATGTCTGCTCTCCCAGTCCCGCCCATGTCTGCTCTCCCAGTCCCGCCCATGTCTGCTCTCCCAGTCCCGCCCATGTCTGCTCTCCCAGTCCCGCCCATGTCTGCTCTCCCAGTCCCGCCCATGTCTGCTCTCCCAGTCCCGCCCATGTCTGCTCTCCCAGTCCCGCCCATGTCTGCTCTCCCAGTCCCGCCCATGTCTGATCTATAGATTCGGGCCTAATGGATTTATTTATATTGACTCATTGACCTTAACTGTAATTTAGTAAAATATTTTAAATTGTTTGCACGTTAAGTTTATATTTTTTGTTCAGTATACTTGACCTATAATAACCTATTTATTTACCGTGAACAATGAAGGATAATAATACTCCACAGTATAAAATAATTGATGACCATCATCAAGTAAGTGGTCTACGTTACTAAGTGGAAATAATCAACGTGACATTCTGAACAGAACCCCTAAGCTTCACTTCCTAGAATTCTAGAACGTCCAGCTGCCACTCATCAGGCAGCTCTGCCTCGAGCAGACAGAACATAACAACCATAACAGTCACGTAGACACATTGAGCCACAAAGTCAGAAAACAAACCCAGGTGAAAGTTGGGTGTCGGTGATTGTAGTTCCACACAACAAATCAGTGTGTACAGAAAATGGCCTCCGATCAAAACATCCAAAACTGCACTTACACTCCACTGAAATCAATACACGGTGGGCTTTTGTATTTTCATATTTCCCATCCAGATGTTGTCAAGATGCTAACTTTAGCTGACCCACGTTAAGCCTGTTAAGTTTCTCTCCTCATCTCCAATATCTCTGCGGTTCCTCTGGGTCTAAGCGTTGTGAGATTATATTATGTTATTGAGTCGGCTAGCCCTAGGATACTTGTTAGCGAGTAGCGAGCTAGCATGGACCGCAGCCAGATGATGTGGCTAGGGGAATCAGAGAAAGCATCTGGGTCTTACAACCACACATAAAGACCATCTGCAGCGCTGCAACGTAGAGATATACAGTGCCAGGCAAAAGTGTGGACACACCTACTCATTCAAGGGTTTTTCTTAATTTTGTTTACCATTTTCTACATTGTAGAATAATAGTGGAGACATCAACACCATGAAATAACACGTATGGAATCATGAAGTAACCAAAAAAAGTGTTAAACCAATCAAAATGTATTTTTAGATTCTTCAAAGTAGCCACCCTTTGCCTTTATGGCAGCTTTGCACACTCTTGGCATTCTCTCAACCAGATTCACCTGGAATGCTTTTCCAACAGTCTTAAAGAATATATAATATATAAGTCAAATATCTTAAGGTATTCGGCTAACTATACTCACACAACGAATATAAACGCATTCCTGTGTACATGTTTGTACAAGTTTGTGTGTCTGTGTGTGTGTGTGTGTGTGTGTGTGTGTGTGTGTGTGTGTGTGTGTGTGTGTGTGTGTGTGTGTGTGTGTGTGTGTGTGTGTGTGTGTGTGTGTAAGCCGTGTTAAGAGAAAGTGATAAACGGTGAGGGGCATCTTATCGCTCAGCTTCTCCTCTCCTCTGAATCTATTCAGTTCCTACAGTCACCATCACAGGGGGATTCATTGCCCTTCCTAACTGTCAAACTGTGTATTTAAAGGACACTCAAAGCCTAGTGCTATGTATTAAACACACTCACACACACACACACCACCTCGTAATGCTATGTATCACCATCTCACTAGCCACGGTGAAGCTACATGTAGTTGCATCCATATATCACTCTGGCCTGGAGACAACCAATCAAGACAGATCTCTTTGGCCTGGAGACAACCAATCAAGACAGATCTCTTTGGCCTGGAGACAAGCAATCAAGATGGATCTCTTTGGCCAGGAGACAACCAATCAAGATGGATCCCTTTGGCCTGGAGAAAACCAATCAAGAATGATCCCTTTGGCCTGGAGACAACCAATCAAGTTGGATCTCTTTGGCCAGGAGACAACCAATCAAGTTGGATATCTTTGGCCATGTCTGAGTGAGGGAAATGTCTGAGTGAGGGAAATGTCTGAGCGAGGGAAATGTCTGAGCGAGGGAAATGTCTGAGCGAGGGAAATGTCTGAGTGAGGGAAATGTCTGAGTGAGGGAAATGTCTGAGTGAGGGAAATGTCTGAGCGAGGGAAATGTCTGAGTGAGGGAAATGTCTGAGCGAGGGAAATGTCTGAGCGAGGGAAATGTCTGAGCGAGGGAAATGTCTGAGCGAGGGAAATGTCTGAGCGAGGGAAATGTCTGAGTGAGGGAAATGTCTGAGTGAGGGAAATGTCTGAGCGAGGGAAATGTCTGAGTGAGGGAAATGTCTGAGTGAGGGAAATGTCTGAGCGAGGGAAATGTCTGAGTGAGGGAAATGTCTGAGCGAGGGAAATGTCTGAGCGAGGGAAATGTCTGAGCGAGGGAAATGTCTGAGCGAGGGAAATGTCTGAGCGAGGGAAATGTCTGAGCGAGGGAAATGTCTGAGCGAGGGAAATGTCTGAGCGAGGGAAATGTCTGAGCGAGGGAAATGTCTGAGCGAGGGAAATGTCTGAGCGAGGGAAATGTCTGAGCGAGGGAAATGTCTGAGCGAGGGAAATGTCTGAGTGAGGGAAATGTCTGAGCGAGGGAAATGTCTGAGCGAGGGAAATGTCTGAGCGAGGGAAATGTCTGAGCGAGGGAAATGTCTGAGCGAGGGAAATGTCTGAGTGAGGGAAATGTCTGAGCGAGGGAAATGTCTGAGCGAGGGAAATGTCTGAGTGAGGGAAATGTCTGAGCGAGGGAAATGTGGTAAATTAAGAGCACTCCAAATGTGTCCAAATGTGCACTTCACATTTCCATCTCATAAAACTCACTCGTCGTATACGGTGTCAACGTTGATGATTACTACAATGTGTTAGATGTACTGTATGGCACCGTACCCTGGGATGTTCTGAACAGATTGAGCCTGTGTTAGATGTACTGTATGGCGCTGTACCCTGTACTGTTACCAGATTACATGGCACCGTACCCTGGGTTGTTCTGAACAGATTGAGCCACCCTGCATACCACTGCTGGCTTGCTTCTGAAGCTAAGCAGGGTTGGTCTTGGTCAGTCCCTGGATGGGAGACCAGATGCTTCTGGAAGTGGTGTTGGAGGGCCAGTAGGAGACACTCTTCCCTTTGGTCTAAAAAAATATATCAATGCCCCAGAGCAGTGATTGGGGACACTGCCCTGTGTAGGGTGCCGTCTTTCGGATGGGACGTTAAACGGGTGTCCTGACTCTCTGAGGTCATTAAAGATCCCATGGCACTTATGGTAAGAGTAGGGGTGTTAACCCCGGTGTCCTGGATAAATCCCCAATCTGATCCTCATACCATCACGGTCACCTAACAATCCCCAGTTTACAATTGGCTCATTCACCCCCTGCTCTCCCCTGTAACTATTCCCCAGGTCGTTGCTGCAAATGAGAACGTGTTCTCAGTCAACTTACCTAGTAAAATAACGGATAAATAAATAAATAAAAGTGTTTTGAAATTGCTCAGGAACTGTGCACACTATGGAGAGGTGTGTGTGGCCACTTGGAGTTAAGTTAATGTTCTCACTCAAACCTTTGTTTTAGTCTCACGTTGCATCGACACCCCACATTTACCGGGGATATTCTGATCGTGTTACAGAATGTATCCAGAGGTATTTTATGATTTGTGGTCAACAAATGGCAACGAAGAGTAAAATGCACATACAATCAACAGGGAGTTTCTTGTGAACTGTTGTGTCCTCACTTTTAGTCTAATAATTGTCCCGTTACATAATCAATGTTCCCTTTCAATTGCAACAAAGGTTACGCTTTTTATATTTCTTCTGTGAGAAACATTTCCGTTTAGCCACCCTGTCCATATAGGCCAATTCCCAGCAGTGTAAAGGGTTAAAGCGCTTGACACCGCGAAGGCAAACATCTGCACAATGGTGGCTTCAATCAATAGATAGACTAATCAGGTATGAGGAGCATTACTCTCCCTCTCTCTGACTCTCTCACTCTGTCTTTGTCTCTCTGTCTCGCTCTCTCTCTCTCTCTCCCTCTCTCTCTGTCTTGCTGTCTCTCCCTCTCTCTCTCTCTCTCTCTGTCTCTCTCTCTCTGTCTCTCTCTCTCTGTCTCTCTGTCTGTCTCTCTGTCTGTCTGTCTCTGTCTCTGTCCCTGTCTCCCTCTCTCTCTGTCTTGCTGTCTCTCTCTCTCTCTCTCTCTCTCTCTCTCTCTCTCTCTCTCTCTCTCTCTCTCTCTCTCTCTGTCTCTCTCTCTGTCTTGCTCTCTCTGTCTCTCTGTCTGTCTCTCTGTCTGTCTGTCTCTCTCTGTCTCTCTCTCTTTCTGTCTCCCTCTCCCTCTCACGCTATCTTTCTCTACATCTATTTATCTCCCTGTCTGTCTGTCTCCCTGTCTGTCTGTCTGTCTGTCTGTCTTTCACTCTCTCTCTCTCTTCCCTTATCTCTCTTTCAATCTCTATCTCTCTCTATCTCCCTCTGTACAGCGCTGGGAGAGGGGCAACGGGGACTCACAGCATGATTGGTATTGACAGGTGTAGGACTCACATAACCTTTGTATTGGCACTACTACTCAAGAGGAATATCATCTTCCCTATACACTGTTGTCTTTTCTTTGTCCTGTAGAGGAATGTCCTCTTCCCTATAGACTGTTGTCTTTTCTTTGTCCTGTAGAGGAATGCCCTCTTCCCTATAGACTGTTGTCTTTTCTTTGTCCTGTAGAGGAATGTCCTCTTCCCTATAGACTGTTGTCTTTTCTTTGTCCTGTAGAGGAATGTCCTCTTCCCTCTAGACTGGTGTCTTTTCTTTGTCCTGTAGAGGAATTTCCTCTTCCCTCTAGACTGGTGTCTTTTCTCTGTCCTGTAGAGGAATGCCCTCTTCCCTCTAGACTGGTGTCTTTTCTCTGTCCTGTAGAGGAATGCCCTCTTCTCTATAGACTGGTGTCTTTTCTCTGTCCTGTAGAGGAATGCCCTCTTCCCTCTAGACTGGTGTCTTTTCTCTGTCCTGTAGAGGAATGCCCTCTTCTCTATAGACTGGTGTCGTTTCTCTGTCCTGTAGAGGAATGTCCTCTTCCCTATAGACTGTTGTCTTTTCTTTGTCCTGTAGAGGAATGTCCTCTTCCCTCTAGACTGGTGTCTTTTCTTTGTCCTGTAGAGGAATTTCCTCTTCCCTCTAGACTGGTGTCTTTTCTCTGTCCTGTAGAGGAATGCCCTCTTCTCTATAGACTGGTGTCTTTTCTCTGTCCTGTAGAGGAATGCCCTCTTCCCTCTAGACTGGTGTCTTTTCTCTGTCCTGTAGAGGAATGCCCTCTTCTCTATAGACTGGTGTCTTTTCTCTGTCCTGTAGAGGAATGTCCTCTTCCCTATAGACTGTTGTCTTTTCTCTGTCGTGTGGAGGAATGTCCTCTTCCCTATAGACTGGTGTCTTTTCTCTGTCCTGTAGAGGAATGTCCTCTTCCCTATAGACTGGTGTCTTTTCTCTGTCCTGTAGAGGAATGTCCTCTTCCCTGTAGACTGTTGTCTTTTCTCTGTCGTGTGGAGGAATGTCCTCTTCCCTATAGACTGTTCTCTTTTCTCTGTCGTGTGGAGGAATGTCCTCTTCCCTATAGACTGGTGTCTTTTCTCTGTCCTGCAACAATCACTTTCTCCTTTAGATTGTTTGCTGCCAATAAAAGGTAAATATGCCAAGCTGGTTCAATCTCAGGCGATGCTGTTTAGCTCTATTAACACCCACTGTGAACCAAGCTGTGCTCTGTTTAAAATAAACCACCAGTTATGTGATGAAAATGCTGGAAGAGACAAAAATAAGTTTGTCTTCAGAAGAAGTACATGCTCAACGTGCCAGCACTGTGATCACATTGCTAGATGGGCAAACAAGTAATGAGTCCACTCTCTAACAGATAAGGGCTCCACGCTGTAAGAGATGTGATAATGATCCCCACTATAAGATATGTGATAATGGATCCACATTATAAGATATGTGATAATAAGAGATGTGATAATGATCCCCACTATAAGAGATGTGATATTAAGAGATGTGATAATGGATCCACATTATAAGAGATGTGATAATGGATCCACACTATAAGAGATGTGATAATGATCCCCACTATAAGAGATGTGATATTAAGATATGTGATAATGATCCCCACTATAAGAGATGTGATAATGATCCCCACTATAAGATATGTGATAATAAGAGATGTGATAATGATCCCCACTATAAGAGATGTGATAATGATCCCCACTATAAGAGATGTGATATTAAGATATGTGATAATGATCCCCACTATAAGAGATGTGATAATGATCCCCACTATAAGATATGTGATAATAAGAGATGTGATAATGATCCCCACTATAAGAGATGTGATAATGATCCACACTATAAGAGATGTGATAATGATCCCCACTATAAGAGATGTGATAATAAGAGATGTGATAATGATCCCCACTATAAGAGATGTGATAATGGATCCACACGATAAGAGATGTGATAATGATCCACACTATAAGAGATGTGATAATGATCCACACTATAAGAGATGTGATAATGATCCACACTATAAGAGATGTGATATTAAGAGATGTGATAATGGATCCACACTATAAGATATGTGATAATGGATCCACATTATAAGAGATGTGATAATGATCCACACTATAAGAGATGTGATAATGATCCACATTATAAGAGATGTGATAATGATCCACACTATAAGAGATGTGATAATGATCCACACTATAAGAGATGTGATAATGATCCACATTATAAGAGATGTGATAATGATCCACACTATAAGAGATGTGATAATGATCCACATTATAAGAGATGTGATAATGATCCACACGATAAGAGATGTGATAATGATCCACACTATAAGAGATGTGATAATGATCCACATTATAAGAGATGTGATAATGATCCACACTATAAGAGATGTGATAATGGATCCACATTATAAGAGATGTGATAATGATCCACATGATAAGAGATGTGATAATGATCCACACTATAAGAGATGTGATAATGATCCACACTATAAGAGATGTGATAATGATCCACATTATAAGAGATGTGATAATGATCCACACTATAAGAGATGTGATAATGGATCCACATTATAAGAGATGTGATAATGATCCACACTATAAGAGATGTGATAATGGATCCACATTATAAGAGATGTGATAATGATCCACATTATAAGAGATGTGATAATGATCCACACTATAAGAGATGTGATAATGATCCACATTATAAGAGATGTGATAATGATCCACATGATAAGAGATGTGATAATGATCCACACTATAAGAGATGTGATAATGATCCACATGATAAGAGATGTGATAATGATCCACATTATAAGAGATGTGATAATGATCCACACTATAAGAGATGTGATAATGATCCACATGATAAGAGATGTGATAATGATCCACATGATAAGAGATGTGATAATGATCCACATTATAAGAGATGTGATAATGATCCACACTATAAGAGATGTGATAATGATCCACATTATAAGAGATGTGATAATGATCCACGCTATAAGAGAGATACAAGCAAGAGAGAGAGATAAAGACAAAGAGAGAGAAAGAGAGAGAGAGAGAGAGAGAGAGAGAGAGAAGGAGAGAGAGAGATAGAAGAGACAGAGACAGAGAGAGAGAGAGAGAGAGAGAGAGAGAGAGAGAGAGAGAGAGAGAGAGAGAGAGAGAGAGAGAGAGACAGAAGAGAGAGCCAGAGACAGAGCGACAGAGAGAGAGAGAGAAAGAGAGAGAGAGAGAAAGAGAGAGAGAGAGAGAGGCATGTAAAACTCCCTTCAATTATTCATATTGAAGGATGAAGGGAAGGGAGGAGCAGGAAAAAGGGAGTGTAACTACAAATCAAGTCTGTCATTTTGTGCTTCATGTGTTTACAAACAATTAAACCTTTAGTTTATCAGCGACTAATTACTCTTTGTCTGCATCCCAAAATGGCCCTGGTTAAAAGTAGTGCACTATATAGGGAATATGGTGCCATTTGGGACTCAGGTTATATATCTGGGACATAACTGATGTAATTACCTAGAGAGAGTCCTAGCTACTTATTGACTATGAGTACAGTGGAGAGAGAGAGAGAGAGAGAGAGAGAGAGAGAGAGAGAGAGAGAGAGAGAGAGAGAGAGAGAGAGAGAGAGAGAGAGAGAGAGAGAGAGAGAGAGAGAGAGAGAGAGAGAGAGAGAGAGAGAGAGAGAGAGAGAGAGAGAGAGAGAGAGAGAGAGAAAGACAGAGAGAGACAGAGCCAGAGACAGAGAGACAGAGAGACAGAGAGACAGAGAGACAGAGAGACAGAGAGAGCCAGAGCCAGAGACAGAGAGACAGAGAGACAGAGAGACAGAGAGACAGAGAGACAGAGAGACAGAGAGACAGAGAGACAGAGAGAGAGACAGAGCCAGAGACAGAGAGACAGAGAGACAGAGAGAGAGACAGAGAGACAGAGAGACAGAGAGACAGAGAGACAGAGAGAC
Organism: Oncorhynchus keta; assembly: GCF_023373465.1. Taxonomy (NCBI): domain Eukaryota; kingdom Metazoa; phylum Chordata; class Actinopteri; order Salmoniformes; family Salmonidae; genus Oncorhynchus; species Oncorhynchus keta. The sequence continues at coordinate 84,228,437 of NC_068424.1, forward strand.
AGAGAGACAGAGAGAGAGAAAGACAGAGAGAGACAGAGCCAGAGACAGAGCCAGAGACAGAGAGACAGAGAGACAGAGAGACAGAGACAGAGTAGTTCTTAAAGCTACAGATTCTGACACCTGAGCTCAGCAGGAAATACAAAACCAGAAACACTTTCCTTTCAGACAACGTAAACAAACAATGGCAGTCCCAAATTGAATCCTATTCCATTTAAAGTGCACTACTTTAGACCAGAAGGCTCTGGTCAAATGTTGTGCACTATATAAAGAATAGGGTGCCATTTGGGAGTCATCCCAAATGTTGTGTTCATTATCTGACCATTCATTTAATCCAGCGGTAATACCAGGACATCAACCCGTGATGTTTTAGGATGAATCCAGGGTAATACCAGGATGTCCACCCGTGATGTTTTAGGATGAATCCCGTAGGGATCTTCTGTATGTATCCTCTGTCGAGATCTTGTGTAGGTATCCTCTGTAGAGATCTTCTGTATGTATCCTCTGTAGAGATCTAGTGTAGGTATCCTCTTTTGAGATCTTGTGTAGGTATCCTCTGTAGAGATCTTGTGTAGGTATCCTCTGTAGAGATCTTGTGTAGGTATCCTCAGTAGAGATCTAGTGTAGGTATCCTCAGTAGAGATCTAGTGTAGGTATCCTCAGTAGAGATCTTGTGTAGGTATCCTCTGTAGAGATCTTGTGTAGGTATCCTCTGTAGAGATCTTGTGTAGGTATCCTCAGTAGAGATCTAGTGTAGGTATCCTCAGTAGAGATCTAGTGTAGGTATCCTCTGTAGAGATCTTGTGTAGGTATCCTCTGTAGAGATCTTGTGTAGGTATCCTCTGTAGAGATCTTGTGTAGGTATCCTCTGTAGAGATCTTGTGTAGGTATCCTCAGTAGAGATCTTGTGTAGGTATCCTCTGTAGAGATCTTGTGTAGGTATCCTCAGTAGAGATCTTGTGTAGGGATCCTCTGTAGGGATCTTGTGTAGGTATCCTCTGTAGAGATCTTGTGTAGGTATCCTCTGTAGAGATCTTGTGTAGGTATCCTCTGTAGAGATCTTGTGTAGAGATCTTGTGTAGGTATCCTCTGTAGAGATCTTGTGTAGGTATCCTCTGTAGGGATCTTGTGTAGGTATCCTCTGTAGGGATCTTGTGTAGGTATCCTCTGTAGAGATCTTGTGTAGGTATCCTCTGTAGGGATCTTGTGTAGGTATCCTCTGTAGAGATCTAGTGTAGGTATCCTCAGTAGAGATCTTCTGCTGTACTGCAGTATTGTTTTATTGAAATAGGAGTGCAGACATTCTGTACAAAAACTATTTACTGAGGTATGAACTCAGTCTGTTCGCATTACAGACGTGTCTCTGAGTCATTCAGTAGGGAGCCGCTATCCTCTGGCCATAGGAGTCCACGTAACACTGGCATAGAAAAAAAAGATACATGTCCACTTTTATCTGGAACATAACAAAGTAAAATAGTTTGTCACTTAGTTTTCATGTCAGTGTGGTAAGATGCGTCGTCGTATCTCAGGATTAATCCCAAAAGGCCCCCCCCCCAGCCTCGAACTCTCCTCTAGAGACATTACTAAACAACAACATTACGTCCCTGTGTGTTAAGTGTTCAACGAACTGACAAGTTGTTAAAAAATAAAAACAGAGCCTGTGCGGTCTACTTTAGAGGCTAATGCCTGTCCAAGCTCACCAAGGAATATACAACTCAAACAGCGAGAGAGGAGAAGAAAAAAGACAGAGCCTGTGCGGTCTACTTTAGAGGCTAATGCCTGTCCAAGCTCACCAAGGATACAACTCAAACAGCGAGAGGAGGAGAGCCTGTGCGAAAAAAAGACAGAGCCTGTGCGGTCTACTTTAGAGGCTAATGCCTGTCCAAGCTCACCAAGGATACAACTCAAACAGCGAGAGAGGAGAAGAAAAAAGACAGAGCCTGTGCGGTCTACTTTAGAGGCTAATGCCTGTCCAAGCTCACCAAGGATACAACTCAAACAGCGAGAGAGGAGAAGAAAAAAGACAGAGCCTGTGCGGTCTACTTTAGAGGCTAATGCCTGTCCAAGCTCACCAAGGATACAACTCAAACAGCGAGAGAGGAGAAGAAAAAAAACAGAGCCTGTGCGGTCTACTTTAGAGGCTAATGCCTGTCCAAGCTCACCAAGGAATATACAACTCAAACAGCGAGAGAGGAGAAGAAAAAAGACAGAGCCTGTGCGGTCTACTTTAGAGGCTAATGCCTGTCCAAGCTCACCAAGGATACAACTCAAACAGCGAGAGAGGAGAAGAAAAAATAGGAAAAGGAGTGGAGCATCAGTCTATCTGTGACAGCGAGGAATTGATTGAGCAAAAAAAAGTCCCAAATAGCACCCTATTTACTATGTAGTGCACTACTTTAGACCCTGGAGCCCAAATGCTCTAGTGCACTACACAGGGAAGAGGGTGCCATTTGGGATGAATTTGCTTTTAATACGGGCCCCTTGTGTTCGTCAGCCCAGCCCATACAGAACAAAACCCTGTCCTCTGGATAAGAACAGTGGTGCATTCGAAAACAGCTCCAATAGCCTCTCCTCAATACCAATGGAATGGCTTTTAAAGTTGATCGTTTAGCAGTCACAGGTGTTGTTCAGAGGGCTTTTCGGGCCTGGAATAACAGGGGCTGAACGGACAACCCTGACTTGCTCCAGTAAGTGAACATAGAATAAAATACTTCACTGGTTGAAAGACAACGGTGTTACAGACAGGACATTAAATAAAAAATAAATACAATTATTTAATCAGGTAGTACAGACGACACCTGAAACCAGACAGGATATTACATTTAAGACAGTAGTACAGACGACACCTGCAACCAGACAGGATATTACATTTAAGACAGTAGTACAGACGACACCTGAAACCAGACAGGACATTACATTTAAGACAGTAGTACAGACGACACCTGAAACCAGACAGGACATTACATTTAAGACAGTAGTACAGACGACACCTGAAACCAGACAGGACGTTACATTTAAGACAGTAGTACAGACGACACCTGAAACCAGACAGGACATTACATTTAAGACAGTAGTACAGACGACACCTGAAACCAGACAGGACATTACATTTAAGACAGTAGTACAGACGACACCTGAAACCAGACAGTATAACATCAAACCTGATGAGGGTAGGTAGTGTAATACAAGGTCTTTAACATCAAACCTGATGAGGATCTACATTTATAAGTGCCATTGCATTGAGCACAGCCATTACATTTGTAATTTCCATCCAGTAGGGGAGCAAATAGACGTTGTTCAGGAATATCTTGGGGTGGTATATCAGAGTGTACCCCATCCAGTAGGGGCGCAAATAGACGTTGTTCAGGGATATCTTGGGGTGGTATATCAGAGTGTACCCCATCCAGTAGGGGCGCAAATAGACGTTGTTCAGGAATATCTTGGGGTGGTATATCAGAGTGTACCCCATCCAGTAGGGGTGCAAATAGACGTTGTTCAGGAATATCTTGGGGTGGTAAATCAGAGTTTACCAATTGGTCTCTGAGATTTCTGCCCTGTGAGAATATGACCAAGGGAAGGTCCGAAAACACATCACAGAGACTATCATCGGAATTTAGCATGTGCCAATGTTTGTGAACAATTCCCTTAATTTGTTCAGAGCACTTTGAATAGCGGGTAGTTAGAACGCAAGAACGCGTCTTTTTGCGAGACTGACCTTGAAAAAGGTCGTAGACTTTGATCTGAAGCCATTCTTGTGATTATTGTGACAATGCCATTGTAATTGTTTGTAAACTTGTGTAGTCAAATTAATCTATCATTGTTGTTTGTATGCTGTTCTTTGTATGACATTTTAATATTTGATAATTAACCAATGATATTAGGCCACTTCTGGCTATTATTTTTCTTCTAGAGTGTAATACAAGGTATCTTCATTGCTCTCCCACCATCCTCTTCTGTCCCTCACCATACCATACCACACCCGTCCCTCACCACCTAACCATACCACCACCCCCAGACCAGTTAATGAGGCCAACTCCATCCTCCCTCACCCCACCACCCCCAGACCAGTTAAAAGGCCCTCCCATCCCCTCACCCCACCACCCCAGACCAGTTAATAAGGCCTACCCCCCCCGTCCTCCATCCTCCCTCACCCCACCACCCCCAGACCAGTTAATAAGGCCTACCCCATCCTCCCTCACCCCACCACCCCCCAGACCAGTTAATAAGGCCTACCCCCCGTCCTCCATCCTCCCTCACCCCACCACCCCCAGACCAGTTAAAGGCCTACCCCCCGTCCTCCTCCCCCACCACCCCCAGACCAGTTAAAGGCCTACCCCCCCCGTCCTCCATCCCCACCCCACCACCCCCAGACCAGTTAAAACCACCCCCAGACCAGCCCACCCCCCCGTGACCAGTTAATAAGTCCCCCCCCCTCCATCCTCCCTCCCCCATACCCCCAGACCAGTTAAAAGGCCTGAGACCAGTTTGCATTATCCTCCCTCCATTTTCCAGCTCATTAATGAAGACCAGTTATGGCCTCACCCCACCACCCCCAGACCAGTTAAAAGGCCCACCTGTCTTAATGAATTGTGCTCATTAATGAGGTTAAATGAATGTGTTCAGGTTACATACCCCAACCCCCAGACCAGTTGTGGTCCAGGTTCTCCAGGTTCTCAGAGTGCTTTAATATGACTGCTTTCACCTCTACTGAGACTGGCTTTTACGAGGACGGAGGAAGAGGGAGGAAGAGGGAGGAAGAGGGAGGAACAGGGAGGATGAGGGAGGAAGAGGGAGGATGAGGAAGGAAGAGGGAGGATGAGGGAGGTAGAGGGAGGTAGAGGGAGGAAGAAGGAGCAAGAGGGAGGAACAGGGAGGAAGAGGGAGGAAGAGGAAGGATGAGGGAGGATGAGGGAGGAACAGGGAGGAACAGGGAGGATGAGAGAGGAAGAAAGAGGGAGGATGAGGGAGGTAGAGAGAGGCAGATGGGGGAAGTGAGAGCTAGGGGGTTAGAGAAAGGAGAGGGAGGTGAATAAAGGTAGAGAGTGGAGTGGGAGGAAGATGGCGATAGGAGAGGGAGGAGGTAAGGAGGTATAGGGAGGTAGGGGAGGTATAGGGAGGAGAAGGAGGTATAGGGAGGTAGGGAGGTAGAGGGAGGTATAGGAGGTAGAGGGAGGTATAGGGAGGTAGAGGGAGAGGGAGGTAGAGGGAGGTAGAGGGAGGGAGGTGCCACCATCATTACGCACACAGAGAGAGGTAGAGAGGCGGCAGGGTAGCCTAGTGGTTAGAGTGTAGAGGAGGGGGAGGTAGGGGAGGTAGAGGGTAGCCTAGTGGTTAGAGTGTAGAGGTGGCAGGGTAGCCTAGTGGTTAGAGTGTAGAGGTGGCAGGGTAGTCTAGTGGTTAGAGTGTAGAGGTGGTAGGGTAGCCTAGTGGTTAGAGTGTAGAGGGGGCAGGGTAGCCTAGTGGTTAGAGTGTAGAGGTGGCAGGGTAGCCTAGTGGTTAGAGTGTAGAGGGGCAGGGTAGTCTAGTGGTTAGAGTGTAGAGGGGGCAGGGTAGCCTAGTGGTTAGAGGTAGAGGTGGCAGGGAGGTAGCCTAGTGGTTAGAGTGTAGAGGGGGCAGGGTAGCCTAGTGGTTAGAGTGGAGGTAGAGGGAGGTGGCAGGGAGGTAGCCTAGTGGTTAGAGTGTAGAGGTGGCAGGGTAGCCTAGTGGTTAGAGTGTAGAGGTGGCAGGGTAGCCTAGTGGTTAGAGGAGTAGAGGTGGCAGGTAGTAGCCTAGTGGTTAGAGTGTAGAGGTGGCAGGGTAGCCTAGTGGTTAGAGTGTAGAGGGGGTAGGGGGAGGTAGCCTAGTGGTTAGGGAGTGTAGAGGGGGTAGGGTAGCCTAGTGGTTAGAGTGTAGAGGTGGCAGGGTAGCCTAGTGGTTAGAGTGTAGAGGGGGTAGGGTAGCCTAGTGGTTAGAGTGTAGAGGGGGCAGGGTAGTCTAGTGGTTAGAGTGTAGAGGGGGTAGAGGGAGGTAGGGTAGCCTAGTGGTTAGAGTGTAGAGGGGGCAGGGTAGCCTAGTGGTTAGAGTGTAGAGGGGGCAGGGTAGCCTAGTGGTTAGAGTGTAGAGGGGGCAGGGTAGCCTAGTGGTTAGAGTGTAGAGGGGGCAGGGTAGCCTAGTGGTTAGAGTGTAGAGGGGGCAGGGTAGCCTAGTAGTTAGAGCGTAGAGGCGGCAGCATAGCCTAGTAGTTAGAGCGTAGAGGTGGCAGCATAGCCTAGTAGTTAGAGCGTAGAGGCGGCAGCATAGCCTAGTAGTTAGAGCGTAGAGGGCGGGCGGCAGCAGTAGCCTAGTAGTTAGCCTAGCGGTTGGAGGCGGCAGCATAGCCTAGTGGTTAGAGCGTAGAGGCGGCAGCGTAGCCTAGTGGTTAGAGCGTAGAGGCGGGTAGCAGCATAGCCTAGTAGTTAGAGCGTAGAGGCGGCAGCATAGCCTAGAGTGTAGTTAGAGCGTAGAGGCGGCAGCGTAGCCTAGTGGTTAGAGTGTAGAGGTGGCAGGGTAGCCTAGTGGTTAGAGCGTAGAGGCGGCAGCGTAGCCTAGTGGTTAGAGTGTAGAGGCGGCAGGTAGCCTAGTGGTTAGAGTGTAGAGGGGTTAGAGTGTAGAGGGTAGCCTAGTGGTTAGAGTGTAGAGGGTTAGGCAGCGTAGCCTAGTGGTTAGAGTGTAGAGGCGGCAGGTAGCCTAGTGGTTAGAGTGTAGAGGGGGCAGGGTAGCCTAGTGGTTAGAGTGTAGAGGCGGCAGGTAGCCTAGTGGTTAGAGTGTAGAGGCGGCAGCATAGCCTAGTGGTTAGAGCGTAGAGGCGGCAGCATAGCCTAGTAGTTAGAGCGTAGAGGCGGCAGCATAGCCTAGTAGTTAGAGCGCAGAGGCGGCAGTGGTTAGAGTGGATAGCCTAGTAGTTAGAGCGTAGAGGCGGCAGCGTAGCCTAGTGGTTAGAGCGTAGAGGCGGCAGCATAGCCTAGTGGTTAGAGCGTAGAGGCGGCAGGGTAGCCTAGTGGTTAGAGCGTAGGTGGAGGCGGCAGCATAGCCTAGTGGTTAGAGCGTAGAGGCGGCAGCGTAGCCTAGTGGTTAGAGCGTAGAGGCGGCAGTGGTTAGAGTGTAGAGGGGCAGGGTAGCCTAGTGGTTAGTTAGCAGCGTGGTTAGAGGCGGCAGGGTAGCCTAGTGGTTAGAGCGTAGAGGCGGCAGCATAGCCTAGTAGTTAGAGCGTAGAGGCGGCAGCGTAGCCTAGGTGGTTAGAGCGCGTAGCCTAGAGGGTTAGAGGTGAGGGGCGGCAGCGTAGCCTAGTGGTTAGAGCGTAGAGGCGGCAGCGCCTAGCGGCCTAGTGGTTAGAGCGTAGAGGCGGCATAGTGTTAGAGCGGAGCCAGCATAGTGGTGGTTAGAGCGTAGAGGCGGCAGCGTAGCCTAGTGGTTAGAGCGTAGAGGCGGCAGCGTAGCCTAGTAGTTAGAGCGTTGGACTAGTATCCGGAAGATTGCAAGTTCTTATCCCCGAGCTGACAAGGTGAAAATCTGTCGTTCTGCCCCAGTTAACCCACTGTTCCTAGGTCGTCATTGTAAATAAGAATTTGTTTTAAACTGACTTGCCAAGTTAAATAAAGGCTCCATAAATAAATGAATAAACAAGAGAGGATCCGGGACTGCTTCTGGATGCGCCCTGCTCCCAAATGGCACCCTATTCTCTATATAGTGCACTGCGTTTGACCAGGGGCCTTATGAGTTCTGGTCTAAAGTAGTGCACTGTAAATGGAATAGCACTTGAGATGTTACCTTGAAAGTTGAAACGTGTTTAAAGTGAAAGCAGTCCGGTGGTTGAGCCACGACAAGGCCAGTTCTCCACAGACTGCTGAGCCACGACAAGGCCAGTTCTCCACAGACTGTTGAGCCACGACAAGGCCAGTTCTCCACAGACTGTTGAGCCACGACAAGGCCAGTTCTCCACAGACTGTTGAGCCACGACAAGGCCAGTTCTCCACAGACTGCTGAGCCACGACAAGGCCAGTTCTCCACAGACTGCTGAGCCACGACAAGGCCAGTTCTCCACAGACTGCTGAGCCACGACAAGGCCAGTTCTCCACAGACTGTTGAGCCACGACAAGGCCAGTTCTCCACAGACTGTTGAGCCACGACAAGGCCAGTTCTCCACAGACTGTTGAGCCACGACAAGGCCAGTTCACCACAGACTGCTGAGCCACGACAAGGCCAGTTTGCCACAGACTGTTGAGCCACGACAAGGCCAGTTCTCCACAGACTGCTGAGCCACGACAAGGCCAGTTCACCACAGACTGCTGAGCCACGACAAGGCCAGTTCTCCACAGACTGTTGAGCCACGACAAGGCCAGTTCTCCACAGACTGTTGAGCCACGACAAGGCCAGTTCACCACAGACTGTTGAGCCACGACAAGGCCAGTTCTCCACAGACTGTTGAGCCACGACAAGGCCAGTTCTCCACAGACTGTTGAGCCACGACAAGGCCAGTTCTCCACAGACTGCTGAGCCACGACAAGGCCAGTTTGCCACAGACTGCTGAGCCACGACAAGGCCAGTTCTCCACAGACTGCTGAGCCACGACAAGGCCAGTTCTCCACAGACTGTTGAGCCACGACAAGGCCAGTTCACCACAGACTGCTGAGCCACGACAAGGCCAGTTTGCCACAGACTGTTGAGCCATGACAAGGCCAGTTCTCCACAGACTGCTGAGCCACGACAAGGCCAGTTCTCCACAGACTGTTGAGCCACGACAAGGCCAGTTCTCCACAGACTGTTGAGCCACGACAAGGCCAGTTCTCCACAGACTGCTGAGCCACGACAAGGCCAGTTCTCCACAGACTGCTGAGCCACGACAAGGCCAGTTCTCCACAGACTGCTGAGCCACGACAAGGCCAGTTCTCCACAGACTGCTGAGCCACGACAAGGCCAGTTCTCCACAGACTGCTGAGCCACGACAAGGCCAGTTCTCCACAGACTGCTGAGCCACGACAAGGCCAGTTCTCCACAGACTGCTGAGCCACGACAAGGCCAGTTCTCCACAGACTGCTGAGCCACGACAAGGCCAGTTCACCACAGACTGTGAGCTCTATTCCGTCTTTTCAGAAAATGTAAATGTGTTTTATAATCTCTGGATACCGTTTCATCGTGTCGGAAAAAGAAAAGAAAACCTATCAGGATTAATTTGGTTGGGAAAGGGGGAGAGGGGGGGGGGGAGAGAAAATGGCCTCTTTCTGTTGTGAATTAAATAGATTGCCTCTCTGATGACAACTCAGTCATGATATATAAAGACAAGCACAGAAAGACTTCGTCTGCAGCTCAAATGGTACTGTCACGCCTTGGTCTTAGTGTTTTGTGTTTTCGTTGATTGTTTGGTCAGGCCAGGGTGTGACAGGGGTTTGTTTTGTTGTATTTCGTATTGGGGTTTTGTGGTTATTGGGATTGCGGCTGAGTAGGGGTGTTGTATGGGCTTGGCTGCCTGAGGCGGTTCTCAATCAGAGTCAGGTGATTCTCGTTGTCTCTGATTGGGAACCGTATTTAGGCAGCCTGGGTTTCGCTTTGTATTTCGTGGGTGATTGTTCCTGTCTCTGTGTAGTTTCACCAGATAGGCTGTAATTAGGTTTCACGTTCCGTTTGTTGTTTTGCTTTTGTATTAAGTTATTTCATGTATCACTCTTCATTCATTAAAGACATGAGTAACTACTACGCTGCATTTCAGTCTGACTCTCTTTCTACAAACGAAGAACGCCGTTACAGGTACCCTATTCCCTGTTTAGTACACTACGTTTGACCAGGGTGGCACCCTATTCCCTGTATAGTACACTACGTTTGACCAGGGTGGCACCCTATTCCCTGTATAGTACACTACGTTTGACCAGGGTGGCACCTGTATAGTACACTACTTTTAACCAGGGTGGCACCTATTCCCTGTATAGTAACTACGGGACCAGGGTGGCACCCTATTCCCTGGTACACTACGGACCAGGGTGGCACCTATTCCCTGTATAGTAACAGGACCAGGGTGGCACCCTATTCTGTATAGTAACAGTTTGACCAGGGTGGCACCTATTCCCTGTATAGTACACTACGTTTGAACAGGGTGGCACCTATTCTGTATTACTGGACCAGGGTGGCACCCTATTCCCTGTATAGTACACTACGTTTGACCAGGGTGGCACCCTATTCCCTGTATAGTACACTACGTTTGACCAGGGTGGCACCTGGGGGAGTGAATCTATTCTGGAACAGGGGAGAGAATCTATTCTGGAACAGGGGGAGTGAATATATTCTGGAACAGGGGGAGAGAATCTATTCTGGAACAGGGGGAGTGAAATCTATTCTGGAACAGGGGGAGTGAATCTCTTCTGGAACTATTCTGGAACAGGGGGCGTGAATCTATTCTGGAACAGGGGGAGTGAATATCTTCTGGAACAGGGGGAGTGAATCTATTCTGGAACAGGGGGAGTGAATCTCTTCTGGAACAGGGGGAGTGAATCTATTCTGGAACAGGGGGAGTGAATCTCTTCTGGAACAGGGGGAGTGAATCTATTCTGGAACAGGGGGAGTGAATCTCTTCTGGAACAGGGGGAGTGAATCTATTCTGGAACAGGGGGAGTGAATCTCTTCTGGAACAGGGGGAGTGAATCTATTCTGGAACAGGGGGAGTGAATCTCTTCTGGAACAGGGGGAGTGAATCTATTCTGGAACAGGGGGAGTGAATCTCTTCTGGAACTATTCTGGAACAGGGGGAGTGAATCTATTCTGGAACAGGGGGAGTGAATCTCTTCTGGAACTATTCTGGAACAGGGGGCATTAATCTCTTCTGGAACTATTCTGGAACAGGGAGCGTTAAATCTCTTCTGTTTTTCACTGTGTTCTATGCACTAAACTGATTATCTTGTCAAGACGGTTATGAATCCCTGTATCTTTTGGAGGCTACGATGGAAAACTCCTTTACAACTTGAATTATGCAAATAACTCTAAAACTTTGTTTACACAAAGAGAGTCAGTCGTCGTCGTGACGGCAGCTTTAAAGACGAAGAGTCTCTCCAGAGAGAAAAAGGGCTAAAGGGAATAACATGTGTGAAAAGGTTAAATTGTGAATTATGGTTAGAAAAAAAAATCTTGCTGTTACGAAATAGTGTATTATTATGGTTTTCTAGTTTCTGCTGTGTTTTCCCTCCTAGCCCAGTGGTGTTGATGAGTTACGCAGCACTACAGAGTATAAAACAATTAAACACCCTCCTTCCTACCTTCCTGTTAGATATATGATCATGAGGTGGATGTGGGAAATAGGTCAAGAACAAAGACCTAGGCTGCTTCTCTACCTGCTCCTCTTCCTGCTTCTCTTCCTGCTCCTCTTCCTGCTTCTCTTCCTGCTTCTCTTCCTGCTCCTCTTCCTGCTCCTCTTCCTGCTCCTCTTCCTGCTCCTCTTCCTGCTTCTCTTCCTGCTCCTCTTCCTGCTTCTCTTCCTGCTTCTCTTCCTGCTCCTCTTCCTGCTTCTCTTCCTGCTCCTCTTCCTGCTTCTCTTCCTGCTCCTCTTCCTGCTTCTCTTCCTGCTCCTCTTCCTGCTTCTCTTCCTGCTCCTCTTCCTGCTTCTCTTCCTGCTTCTCTTCCTGCTCCTCTTCCTGCTTCTCTTCCTGCTTCTCTTCCTGCTCCTCTTCCTGCTTCTCTTCCTGCTCCTCTTCCTGCTCCTCTTCCTGCTCCTCTTCCTGCTTCTCTTCCTGCTCCTCTTCCTGCTCCTCTTCCTGCTTCTCTTCCTGCTTCTCTTCCTGCTTCTCTTCCTGCTTCTCTTCCTGCTCCTCTTCCTGCTCCTCTTCCTGCTCCTCTTCCTGCTTCTCTTCCTGCTTCTCTTCCTGCTTCTCTTCCTGCTCCTCTTCCTGCTTCTCTTCCTGCTCCTCTTCCTGCTTCTCTTCCTGCTTCTCTTCCTGCTTCTCTTCCTGCTCCTCTTCCTGCTTCTCTTCCTGCTTCTCTTCCTGCTTCTCTTCCTGCTTCTCTTCCTGCTCCTCTTCCTGCTCCTCTTCCTGCTCCTCTTCCTGCTTCTCTTCCTGCTTCTCTTCCTGCTCCTCTTCCTGCTCCTCTTCCTGCTCCTCTTCCTGCTTCTCTTCCTGCTTCTCTTCCTGCTTCTCTTCCTTCCTTCCTGCTTCTCTTCCTGCTCCTCTTCCTGCTCTTCCTGCTTCTTCTGCTTCTCTTCCTGCTTCTCTTCCTGCTCCTCTTCCTGCTTCTCTTCCTGCTTCTCTTCCTGCTCCTCTTCCTGCTCCTCTTCCTGCTTCTCTTCCTGCTTCTCTTCCTGCTTCTCTTCCTGCTCCTTCCTTCCTGCTTCTCTTCCTGCTTCTCTTCCTGCTTCTCTTCCTGCTCCTCTTCCTGCTCCTCTTCCTGCTTCTCTTCCTGCTTCTCTTCCTGCTTCTCTTCCTGCTCCTCTTCCTGCTTCTCTTCCTGCTCCTCTTCCTGCTTCTCTTCCTGCTTCTCTTCCTGCTTCTCTTCCTGCTTCTCTTCCTGCTTCTCTTCCTGCTTCTCTTCCTGCTCCTCTTCCTGCTTCTCTTCCTGCTTCTCTTCCTGCTCCTCTTCCTGCTTCTCTTCCTGCTTCTCTTCCTGCTTCTCTTCCTGCTCCATGCTCTAACCCTGACACACGCAGTCAACTTAGACTATAGATATAGTGTACAGTGCATTTCGGAAAGTATTCAGACCACTTGACTTTTTACACATTTTGTTACGTTACAGCCATATTCTAAAATGGATTAAATAATTACAAAGTGAAGAACACGTCTTAAGAAATGTTTGCGAATGAATTATAAAAAATAAAAAAATAGAAATACTTTATTTATTTAAGTATTCAGACCCTTTTCCTATGAGACAGGAAATTGAGCTCAGGTGCTTCCTGATTCCATTGATCATCCTTGAGATAAATTCTAGTAATTGGACATGATTTGGAAAGGCACACACCTGTCTATATAAGGTCCCACAGTTGACAGTGCATGTCAGAGCAAAAACCAAGCCATGAGGTTGAAGAAATTGTCCGTAGAGCTCCGAGACAGGATTGTGTTGAGGCACAGATTCTGCACCATCCCTACGGTGAAGCATGGTGGTGGCAGCATCATGCTGTGGGAATGTTTTTCAGCGGCAGGAACTGGGAGACTAGTCAGGATCGAGGGGAAGATGAACGGAGCAAAGTACAGAGAGATCCTTGATGAAAACCTGCTTCAAAGTGTTCAGGACCTCAGACTGGGGGCGAAGGTTCACCTTCCAACAGGACAACGACACTAAGCACACAGCCAAGACAACACAGGAGTAGTCACTGAATGTGGCCTCGCCAAAGCCCGGACTTGAACCCGATCGATTGAACATCTCTGGAGAGACCTGAAAATAGCTGTGCAGCAACGTTCCCCATCCAACTTGACAGAGCTTGAGAGGATCTGCAGAGAAGTATGGGAGAAACTCCCCTAATACAGCGTCATACCCAAGAAGACTTGAGGCTGTAATCGCTGACAAAGGTGCTTCAACAAAGTACTGAGTAATTTATTTAATTTTTTTATTTTACCTTTATTTAACCAGCCAAGTCAGTTAAGAACAAATTCTTATTTACAATGACGGCCTGGGAACAGTGGGTTAACTGCCTGTTCAGGGGCAGAACGACAGATTTGTACCTTGTCAGCTCGGGGGTTTGAACTTGCAATCTTCCGGTTACTAGTCCAACGCTCTAACCACTAGGCTACTCTGCCGACCCCAGTAAAGGGTCTGAATGCTGTAAAAGTAATATTTCAGTTTTTATTTTATTGTTTTGCAAAAAATATCTAAAAACTCATGTTTTCTTTGTCATTACGGGGTATAGTGTGTACATTGATGAGGGGAAAAAACAATTTAATCCATTTTAGAATAAGGCTGTAAAGTAACAAAATGTGGAAAAAATCAAGAGGTCTGAATACTTTACAAATGCACTGTATATCTCTCTTCTCTCTGCTTCTCAGAGAAGTCTCTCCTCCCTCGATCCTTCCCTCTCTCTCTCTCTCTCTTTCTCTCTTCTCTCTGCTTCTCAGAGAAGCCTCTCCTCCCTCTAGCTCTCCCTCGATCCGTCCCTCTCAATCTCTCTCTCTGCTTCTCAGAGAAGTCTCTCCTCCCTCGATCCTTCCCTCTCTCTCTCTCTTTGTCTCTTCTCTCTGCTTCTCAGAGAAGCCTCTCCTCCCTCTAGCTCTCCCTCGATCCTTCCCTCTCTCTCTCTCTCTCTCTTCTCTCTGCTTCTCAGAGAATTCTCTCCTCCCTCAAGCTCTCCCTCGAATCCTTCCTTCCTCTCTCTCTCTCTCTCTCTCTCTCTCTCTCTCTCTCTTTCTCTCTGCTTCTCAGAAAAGCCTCTCCTCCCTCTAGCTCTCCCTCAATCCTTCCCACTCTCTCTCTCTTTCTATCTCTCTTTCTCTCTCACCAGAGACATACTGTACATTATTCTTCAGCCAGTGAAAATCACTATAAATACACCTAGTACCTTAGCAGCAGACAGGCGCTGAAGACAGGTGGGTCAGGGTGAGCTAAGGAGGGGAGTTGGGGAGGAGTGAAAGAGAGGGTGAAGAATCACCCTGCGGGGGTGAAGGAGAGGGTGGGGCGGTTGAATCTGAAGAGCGGGGAGCATTATCCCTTCCCTGCTGAGACTGGATGGGTGGGGAGGGAAGTAAAGAGAGAGAGAGAATGATGGTGTGAAAAGTCACCTCTGAGAGGAGGAGAGGGAATAAGAGAGGGTGAGATGATGGAGGGAGGGAGGGAGGAAAAGAGGTCCAGTGGGAGTTGAAGAGAGAGAGAGAAAGACAAAGAGGGAGAGACAGAGCAAGAGAGAGAGACAAAGAGGGAGAGGAGAGAGAGAGAGACAAAGAGGGAGAGAGAGCGAGAGAGAGAGGGAGAGAGAGAGAGAAAGAGAGCGAGAGAGAGAGAGAGAGGGTGAGGATAGAGAGATACAGGCAGAGAGAGAGAGAGAGGGGGGGGTGAGGAAAGAGAGATACATGGAGAGAGAGAGAAAGAGAGCGAGAGAGAGAGAGAGAGAGAGAGAGAGAGAGAGAGAGAGAGAGAGAGAGAGAGAGAGAGAGAGAGAGAGAGAGAGAGAGAGAGAGACAGAGAGAGAGAGAGAGAGAGAGAGAGAGAGAGAGAGAGAGAGAGAGAGAGAGAGAGAGAGAGAGAGAGAGAGAGAGAGAGAGAGAGAGAGAGAGAGAGAGAGGGAGAGACACAGGGAGAGAGAGAGATCCAGAACCTGATCACCTTCTCCGGGGGGAGCAGCTGTGAACAGTAGGAAGGTCACAGTCAGATGGCCCACAGCTCACACTCTAACTGTCTAAATCCTGGATCTACTCCTTTCTCTCTGCCTCCCCTGTCTCCCCGTGCCTCCCCTGTCTCCCCGTGCCTCCCCTGTCTCCCTGTGCCTCCCCAGCCTTCCCCCTGCCTCCTTGGCTCAGGTCTGCAATAACACAGCCAATTAAGACTCTCCTGAGAGAGAGCCAGCAGCCTCAGTACAATCTCACCTTCTCCTCTCCTTTATCCCTGCTCGCTTACTAGGCAACCAGAGCTGTGTCAAATCAAATCAAATGTTATTTGTCACATGCTTTGTAAACAACAGACTAACAGTGAAATGATTACAGGCCATTTCCCAACAATGCAGAGAGAAAGAAAATAGAGAAATAATAGAAAAATCATAACATGAGGAATAAATACACACTGAGAAACAATAACCAGGTTAGGGTACCAGTACTGACTAATTATAACTAGGTTATATACACAGGGTACCAGTACTGAGTAATGATAACTAGGTTATATACACAGGGTACCAGTACTGAGTAATGATAACTAGGTTATATACACAGGGTACCAGTACTGAGTAATGATAACTAGGTTATATACACAGGGTACCAGTACTGAGTAATGATAACTAGGTTATATACACAGGGTACCAGTACTGAGTAATGATAACTAGGTTATATACACAGGGTACCAGTACTGAGTAATGATAACTAGGTTATATACACAGGGTACCAGTACTGAGTAATGATAACTAGGTTATATACACAGGGTACCAGTACTGACTAATTATAACTAGGTTATATACACAGGGTACCAGTACTGAGTAATGATAACTAGGTTATATACACAGGGTACCAGTACTGAGTAATGATAACTAGGTTATATACACAGGGTACTAGTACTGAGTAATGATAACTAGGTTATATACACAGGGTACCAGTACTGACTAATTATAACTAGGTTATATACACAGGGTACCAGTACTGAGTAATGATAACTAGGTTATATACACAGGGTACCAGTACTGAGTAATGATAACTAGGTTATATACACAGGGTACCAGTACTGACTAATTATAACTCGGTTATATACACAGGGTACCAGTACTGACTAATTATAACTAGGTTATATACACAGGGTACCAGTACTGAGTAATGATAACTATGTTATATACACAGACCAGTACTGAGTAATGATAACTAGGTTATATACACAGGGTACCAGTACTGAGTAATGATAACTAGGTTATATACACAGGGTACCAGTACTGAGTAATTATAACTAGGTTATATACACAGGGTACCAGTACTGAGTAATGATAACTAGGTTATATACACAGGGTACCAGTACTGACTAATTATAACTAGGTTATATACACAGGGTACCAGTACTGAGTAATGATAACTAGGTTATATACACAGGGTACCAGTACTGAGTAATGATAACTAGGTTATATACACAGGGTACCAGTACTGAGTAATGATAACTAGGTTATATACACAGGGTACCAGTACTGACTAATTATAACTAGGTTATATACACAGGGTACCAGTACTGAGTAATGATAACTAGGTTATATACACAGGGTACCAGTACTGAGTAATGATAACTAGGTTATATACACAGGGTACCAGTACTGAGTAATGATAACTAGGTTATATACACAGGGTACCAGTACTGAGTAATGATAACTAGGTTATATACACAGGGTACCAGTACTGAGTAATGATAACTAGACTATATACACAGGGTACCAGTACTGAGTAATTATAACTAGGTTATATACACAGGGTACCAGTACTGAGTAATGATAACTAGGTTAAATACACAGGGTACCAGTACTGAGTAATGATAACTAGGTTATATACACAGGGTACCAGTACTGACTAATTATAACAAGGTTATATACACAGGGTCACTGAGTAATGATAACTAGGTTATATACACAGGGTACCAGTACTGAGTAATGATAACTAGACTATATACACAGGGTACCAGTACTGAGTAATTATAACTAGGTTATATACACAGGGTACCAGTACTGAGTAATGATAACTAGGTTATATACACAGGGTACCAGTACTGAGTAATGATAACTAGGTTATATACACAGGGTACCAGTACTGAGTAATGATAACTAGGTTATATACACAGGGTACCAGTACTGACTAATTATGACTAGGTTATATACACAGGGTACCAGTACTGAGTAATGATAACTAGGTTATATACACAGGGTACCAGTACTGGGTAATGATAACTAGGTTATATACACAGGGTACCAGTACTGAGTAATGATAACTAGGTTATATACACAGGGTACCAGTACTGAGTAATGATAACTAGGTTATATACACAGGGTACCAGTACTGAGTAATGATAACTAGGTTATATACACAGGGTACCAGTACTGAGTAATGATAACTAGGTTATATACACAGGGTACCAGTACTGACTAATTATAACAAGGTTATATACACAGGGTACGAGTACTGAGTAATGATAACTAGGTTATATACACAGGGTACCAGTACTGAGTAATGATAACTAGACTATATACACAGGGTACCAGTACTGAGTAATTATAACTAGGTTATATACACATGGTACCAGTACTGAGTAATGATAACTAGGTTATATACACAGGGTACCAGTACTGAGTAATGATAACTAGGTTATATACACAGGGTACCAGTACTGACTAATTATAACAAGGTTATATACACAGGGTACGAGTACTGAGTAATGATAACTAGGTTATATACACAGGGTACCAGTACTGAGTAATGATAACTAGACTATATACACAGGGTACCAGTACTGAGTAATTATAACTAGGTTATATACACATGGTACCAGTACTGAGTAATGATAACTAGGTTATATACACAGGGTACCAGTACTGAGTAATGATAACTAGGTTATATACACAGGGTACCAGTACTGAGTAATGATAACTAGGTTATATACACAGGGTACCAGTACTGACTAATTATGACTAGGTTATATACACAGGGTACCAGTACTGAGTAATGATAACTAGGTTATATACACAGGGTACCAGTACTGGGTAATGATATCTAGGTTATATACACAGGGTACCAGTACTGAGTAATGATAACTAGGTTATATACACAGGGTACCAGTACTGAGTAATGATAACTAGGTTATATACACAGGGTACCAGTACTGAGTAATGATAACTAGGTTATATACACAGGGTACCAGTACTGAGTAATGATAACTAGGTTATATACACAGGGTACCAGTACTGACTAATTATAACAAGGTTATATACACAGGGTACCAGTACTGAGTAATGATAACTAGGCTATATACACAGGGTACCAGTACTGAGTAATGATAACTAGGTTATATACACAGGGTACCAGTACTGAGTAATGATAACTAGGTTATATACACAGGGTACCAGTACTGAGTAATGATAACTAGGTTATATACACAGGGTACCAGTACTGACTAATTATAACAAGGTTATATACACAGGGTACCAGTACTGAGTAATGATAACTAGGTTATATACACAGGGTACCAGTACTGACTAATTATAACAAGGTTATATACACAGGGTACCAGTACTGAGTAATGATAACTAGGTTATATACACAGGGTACCAGTACTGAGTAATGATAACTAGGTTATATACACAGGGTACCAGTACTGAGTAATGATAACTAGGTTATATACACAGGGTACCAGTACTGACTAATTATAACTAGGTTATATACACAGGGTACCAGTACTGAGTAATGATAACTAGGTTATATACACAGGGTACCAGTACTGACTAATTATAACTAGGTTATATACACAGGGTACCAGTACTGAGTAATGATAACTAGGTTATATACACAGGGTACCAGTACTGAGTAATGATAACTAGGTTATATACACAGGGTACCAGTACTGAGTAATGATAACTAGGTTATATACACAGGGTACCAGTACTGACTAATTATAACTAGGTTATATACACAGGGTACCAGTACTGACTAATTATAACTAGGTTATATACACAGGGTACCAGTACTGAGTAATGATAACTAGGTTATATACACAGGGTACCAGTACTGAGTAATGATAACTAGGTGATATACACAGGGTACCAGTACTGACTAATTATAACTAGGTTATATACACAGGGTACCAGTACTGAGTAATGATAACTAGGTTATATACACAGAGTACCAGTACTGAGTAATGATAACTAGGTTATATACACAGGGTACCAGTACTGACTAATTATAACTAGGTTATATACACAGGGCACCAGTATTGAGTAATGATAACTAGGTTATATATACAGGGTACCAGTACTGAGTAATTATAACTAGGTTATATACACAGGGTACCAGTACTGACTAATTATAACTAGGTTATATACACAGGGTACCAGTACTGACTAATTATAACTCGGTTATATACACAGGGTACCAGTACTGACTAATTATAACTAGGTTATATACACAGGGTACCAGTACTGAGTAATGATAACTATGTTATATACACAGACCAGTACTGAGTAATGATAACTAGGTTATATACACAGGGTACCAGTACTGAGTAATGATAACTAGGTTATATACACAGGGTACCAGTACTGAGTATGGCTATATAGAGAAAATGAAAGGGGGATACCTAGTCAGTTGTACAACTGAATGTATTCAACTGAAATGTAACCCCTTTGAATCAGAGAGGTGCGAGGGGCTGCCATACTCAACATCCACAGTTTATACACGGGGTACCAGTTCCCGAGCTGATGTGCGAGGTAATTGAGGTTGATATGTACATATAGGTACGGTAGGGATAAAGTGACTAGGCAACCGGATAGATAATAGCACCACCGTATGTGGTGAGACAAGAGTCAGTGCAAAAAAGGGTCAATGCAGATTAGTGCTGAGTGATTAATTATTGTTGAGGTCGGTTTAGTTTCGGTTTGATTTTTTTATCACGTTATTATTATTCCGTTTTGGTTTCGATCATTTTTTTTTTAGATATTAACTAAAGCATTATGTGGGTTGAAACGGGCGCGCAATGGATTTAGGTCATTGTAGTTCAGTACCACATTTTCTGCGCTAAACTATGTACAATATTAGCCTTTTAGAAACTACAACTCCCTACTACATCATCTTTCTTCTGTAACACAGAAGAAACATATTAACAGAATTCCCATGATGGTTGTGCCTGCTGATCACTCATTAACCATCATCTATTCAAATTACGATACTTTAATATTTTATTATTTTATTACTTTTATTTAATCCAAGTCATCATCTCATCTCTATAGAGCTGCTGTCTGACAAAATCACTTTTTTAGTAGTTCTTCAAAGTAAATAAGGTATTTATTTTTTATACAAACTGTCAATCACTTAGATCATGTATTTTTCAGTCTCCCTGAAGATCATGTGGTGTCTGCACAGACGAACAAGTTTAAATGGGCGCGCAATGGATTATGGTCATTGTAGTTCATTACCACATTTTATGCGCTAAACTATGTACAATATTAGCCTTTTAGAAACTACAACTCCCTACTACATCATAATTTAACCGAGGTCAGTCAATTAGTTGTTTAAAACCCCGCAAAATAACCTACATTTCAGTAAATCCCTCAGCACTAAACCAGATAGTTAAATAGTTAACCATAGCTATGTGGACTAACTATTTAACAGTTTTATAGCTTATAGCTGTTCAGGGTCCTGTTGGTTCCAGACTTGCTGCATCGGTACCACTTGCAGTTGCCGTAGCAGAGAAGACAGTCTTTGACTTGGGTGGCTGGAGTCTTTGACAATGTCTAGGTCCCAAAAACCACTTTCTGGTCAAAAGTGGGTGTCATTAGAGAGACAGGGAAACAACTGTACCTTTCAGGGAAGTAGATCTAAACCCTGTAACTATATCAGCCAGCGTCGTGTAACGGATGTGAAGCTTTTGTGTCGCGATGGGTAACGATGCTTTGTGGGTGACTGTTGTTGATGTGTGCAGAGGGTCCCTGATTCAAGCCCGTATTTGTCAAATGCGCCTAATAGGGCAGGTGTAATAAGCCCTTAACCAACAGGTGTAGACCTCACAGTGAAATGCTTACTTACAAGCCCTTAACCAACAGGTGTAGACCTCACAGTGAAATGCTACAGGGGGTACCAGTACAGAGTCAATATGGAGGCTATATACAGGGGACACCAATGGTACAGAGTCAGATGTGGAGGCTATATACAGGGGTACCGGTACAGAGTCAATGTGGAGGCTATATACAGGGGTACCGGTACAGAGTCAATGTGGAGGCTATATACAGGGGGTACCGGTACAGAGTCAATGTGGAGGCTATATACAGAGGGGTACCGGTACAGAGTCAATGTGGAGGCTATATACAGAGGGGTACCGGTACAGAGTCAATGTGGAGGATATATACAGGGGGTACCAGTACAGAGTCAATGTGGAGGATATATACAGGGGGTACCAGTACAGAGTCAATGTGGAGGATATATACAGGGGTACCGGTACAGAGTCAATGTGGAGGCTATATACAGAGGGTACCGGTACAGAGTCAATGTGGAGGATATATACAGGGGTACCAGTACAGAGTCAATGTGGAGGATATATACAGGGGTACCAGTACAGAGTCAATGTGGAGGCTATATACAGAGGGGTACCGGTACAGAGTCAATGTGGAGGATATATACAGGGGTACCAGTACAGAGTCAATGTGGAGGATATATACAGGGGGTACCGGTACAGAGTCAATGTGGAGGCTATATACAGAGGGGTACCGGTACAGAGTCAATGTGGAGGATATATACAGGGGTACCAGTACAGAGTCAATGTGGAGGATATATACAGGGGTACCGGTACAGAGTCAATGTGGAGGCTATATACAGGGGGTACCGGTACAGAGTCAATGTGGAGGCTATATACAGGGGCTACCGGTACAGAGTCAATGTGGAGGCTATATACAGGGGTACCGGTACAGAGTCAATGTGGAGACTATATACAGGGGTACTGGTACAGAGTCAATGTGGAGGCTATATACAGGGGGTACCGGTACAGAGTCAATGTGGAGGCTATATACAGGGGCTACCAGTACAGAGTCAATGTGGAGACTATATACAGGGGTACCGGTACAGAGTCAATGTGGAGGCTATATACAGGGGGTACCGGTACAGAGTCAATGTGGAGGCTATATACAGGGGCTACCGGTACAGAGTCAATGTGGAGGCTATATACAGGGGTACCGGTACAGAGTCAATGTGGAGGCTATATACAGGGGCTACCGGTACAGAGTCAATGTGGAGGCTATATACAGGGGGTACCGGTACAGAGTCAATGTGGAGGCTATATACAGGGGGTACCGGTACAGAGTCAATGTGGAGGCTATATACAGGGGGTACCGGTACAGAGTCAATGTGGAGGCTATATACAGGGGTTACCGGTACAGAGTCAATGTGGAGACTATATACAGGGGGTACCGGTACAGAGTCAGTGTGGAGGCTATATACAGGGGCTACCGGTACAGAGTCAATGTGGAGGCTATATACAGGGGCTACCGGTACAGAGTCAGTGTGGAGGCTATATACAGGGGCTAAAATAACAATAGTGAGGATATATACAGGGGGTACCGGTACAGAGTCAAGGGAGACCAGTACAGGGGGTACTGGAACAGAGTCAATGTGGGGGGGCACCGGTTAGTCAAGGTAATGTGTACATGTAGGTAGAGTTATTAAAGTGACTATGCATAGATAATAACAGAGAGTAGCAGTGGCATTAAAAGAGGGGGGCAAAGCAAATAGTCTGGGAGCCATTTAATTAGATGTTCAGGAGTCTTATGGCTTGGGGGGGTAGAAGCTGTTTAGAAGCCTCATGGACCGAGACTTGGTGCTCCGGTACCGCTTGCCGTGCAGTAGCAGAGAGAACAGTCTACGACTAGGGTGGCTGGAGTCTCTGACCATTTTTAGGACCTTCCTCTGACACCGCCTGGTATAGAGGTTCTGGATGGCAGGAAGCTTGGCCCCAGTGATGTACTGGTCATCTCTGTTTTGGGTAGTGTACTGTACCGTTCAGTGAAGTATAACTAAACCCCGTAAGTATACCAGCAGGCATCACTCCATGATATCTGTTTTGCCAGTGTTGATAGGTCGGGGAGAGATCTCATATCCCACGTGGACACTAATTATACTAAACTTTACAGATTTTTTGTACCTTTATTTAACTAGGCAAGTCAGTTAAGAACATATTCTTATTTTCAATGACAGCCTAGGAACAGTGGGTTACCTGCCTGTTCAGGGACAGAACGGCAGATTTGTACCTTGTCAGCTCAGGGATTTGAACTTGCAACCTTTTGGTTACTAGTCCAACACTCTAACCACTAGGCTACCCTGCCTCCCCGATATACTGTCATTATAGTAGATGCCTGGAATTGAAGGTGTTGACACACAAATAGGTTGTGTTAATAAAGTGCCCTGTATGGTGGTGGGAACAGCTGGTGACAGGAAGGTCAGCTCTTAATGGCAGGTGGTAAAACACTCTTATTTACATGGTGTCCATCTTCCCTCATCACTCTAGAGACACAAGTGGCCTCTGGCTTCCTTCGTCTACCAGTCTTCATCTTTACCTGGTTATGTACGATACGCCGCAGTTCTCAAATCTATACAGGAGTGGATAGGAGCATCTCTATTGGAGGAGAGGATAGGAGCATCTCTATTGGAGGAGAGGATAGGAGCATCTCTATTGGAGGAGAGGATAGGAGCATCTCTATTGGAGGAGAGGATAGGAGCATCTCTATTGGAGGAGAGGATAGGAGCATCTCTATTGGAGGAGAGGATAGGAGCATCTCTATTGGAGGAGAGGAGTAGGAGCATCTCTATTGGAGGAGAGGATAGGAGCATCTCTATTGGAGGAGAGGATAGGAGCATCTCTATTGGAGGAGAGGGTAGGAGCATCTCTATTGGAGGAAAGGATAGGAGCATCTCTATTGGAGGAGAATATAGGAGCATCTCTATTGGAGGAGAGGATAGGAACATCTCTATTGGAGGAGAGGATAGGAGCATCTCTATTGGAGGAGAGGATAGGAGCATCTCTATTGGAGGAGAGGATAGGAACATCTCTATTGGAGGAGAGGATAGGAGCATCTCTATTGGAGGAGAGGATAGGAGCATCGCTATTGGAGGAGAGGATAGGAGCATCTCTATTGGAGGAGAGGATAGGAGCATCTCTATTGGAGGAGAGGATAGGAGCATCTCTATTGGAGGAGAGGATAGGAGCATCTCTATTGGAGGAGAGGATAGGAACATCTCTATTGGAGGAGAGGATAGGAGCATCTCTATTGGAGGAGAGGATAGGAGCATCTCTATTGGAGGAGAGGATAGGAGCATCTCTATTGGAGGAGAGGATAGGAACATCTCTATTGGAGGAGAGGATAGGAACATCTCTATTGGAGGAGAGGATAGGAGCATCTCTATTGGAGGAGAGGATAGGAGCATCTCTATTGGAGGAGAGGATAGGAGCATCTCTATTGGAGGAGAGGATAGGAGCATCTCTATTGGAGGAGAGGATAGGAACATCTCTATTGGAGGAGAGGATAGGAGCATCTCTATTGGAGGAGAGGATAGGAGCATCTCTATTGGAGGAGAGGATAGGAGCATCTCTATTGGAGGAGAGGATAGGAGCATCTCTATTGGAGGAGAGGATAGGAGCATCTCTATTGGAGGAGAGGATAGGAGCATCTCTATTGGAGGAGAGGATAGGAGCATCTCTATTGGAGGAGAGGATAGGAGCATCTCTATTGGAGGAGAGGATAGGAGCATCTCTATTGGAGGAGAGGATAGGAGCATCTCTATTGGAGGAGAGGATAGGAGCATCTCTATTGGAGGAGAGGATATGAGCATCATTTTATTTTTTAAAACATTTTTTTGGGGGGGGGGTGTAACAGACCAGCAGCTGGTATAGAGACAGTAATTTCTTCCCTCTCTCTTCATCATTTTAGCTCTTTCAATATTCATACTGTAATTTATTCAAAAATGACACGTCAAATACATTGATTGCCAGCAGCTGAAGGCACTTTGTCTTACAAGGATCCACTGCAAGGCTTCCTCTATAGAAAACCCAGGAAGCTGTTCATTCACTTCATTCTGGGAGATATTTAATAGTTAGAAGCAAAGAAAACCCACTGCTTCCACCACAGATCCCCATAGAGGAACAAGACCCTGGGGAGGTCTCTGATTCTGACACTAACTGGGGAGGTCTCTGATTCTGACACTAACTGGGGAGGTCTCTGATTCTGACACTAACTGGGGAGGTCTCTGATTCTGACACTAACTGGGGAGGTCTCTGAGGTCTCTGATTCTGACACTAACTGGGGAGACACTAACTGGGGAGGTCTCTGATTCTGACACTAACTGGGGAGGTCTCTGATTCTGACACTAACTGGGGAGGTCTCTGATTCTGACACTAACTGGGGAGGTCTCTGATTCTGACACTAACTGGGGAGGTCTCTGATTCTGACACTAACTGGGGAGGTCTCTGATTCTCTGATTCTGACACTAACTGGGGAGGTCTCTGATTCTGACACTAACTGGGGAGGTCTCTGATTCTGACACTAACTGGGGAGGTCTCTGATTCTGACACTAACTGGGGAGGTCTCTGATTCTGACACTAACTGGGGAGGTCTCTGATTCTGACACTAACTGGGGAGGTCTCTGATTCTGACACTAACTGGGGAGGTCTCTGATTCTGACACTAACTGGGGAGGTCTCTGATTCTGACACTAACTGGGGAGGTCTCTGATTCTGACACTAACTGGGGAGGTCTCTGATTCTGACACTAACTGGGGAGGTCTCTGATTCTGACACTAACTGGGGAGGTCTCTGATTCTGACACTAACTGGGGAGGTCTCTGATTCTGACACTAACTGGGGAGGTCTCTGATTCTGACACTAACTGGGGAGGTCTCTGATTCTGACACTAACTGGGGAGGTCTCTGATTCTGACACTAACTGGGGAGGTCTCTGATTCTGACACTAACTCTCTGATTCTGACACTAACTGGGGAGGTCTCTGATTCTGACACTAACTGGGGAGGTCTCTGATTCTGACACTAACTGGGGAGGTCATTCTGACACTAACTGGGAGGTCTCTGATTCTGACACTAACTGGGGAGGTCTCTGATTCTGACACTAACTGGGGAGGTCTCTGATTCTGACACTAACTGGGGAGGTCTCTGATTCTGACACTAACTGGGGAGGTCTCTGATTCTGACACTAACTGGGGAGGTCTCTGATTCTGACACTAACTGGGGAGGTCTCTGATTCTGACACTAACTGGGGAGGTCTCTGACACTAACTGGGGAGGTCTCTGATTCTGACACTAACTGGGGAGGTCTCTGATTCTGACACTAACTGGGGAGGTCTCTGATTCTGACACTAACTAACTGGGGAGGTCTCTGATTCTGACACTAACTGGGGAGGTCTCTGATTCTGACACTAACTGGGGAGGTCTCTGATTCTGACACTAACTGGGGAGGTCTCTGATTCTGACACTAACTGGGGAGGTCTCTGATTCTGACACTAACTGGGGAGGTCTCTGATTCTGACACTAACTGGGAGGTCTCTGATTCTGACACTAACTGGGGAGGTCTCTGATTCTGACACTAACTGGGGAGGTCTCTGATTCTGACACTAACTGGGGAGGTCTCTGATTCTGACACTAACTGGGGAGGTCTCTGATTCTGACACTAACTGGGGAGGTCTCTGATTCTGACACTAACTGGGGAGGTCTCTGATTCTGACACTAACTGGGGAGGTCTCTGATTCTGACACTAACTGGGGAGGTCTCTGATTCTGACACTAACTGGGGAGGTCTCTGATTCTGACACTAACTGGGGAGGTCTCTGATTCTGACACTAACTGGGGAGGTCTCTGATTCTGACACTAACTGGGGAGGTCTCTGATTCTGACACTAACTGGGGAGGTCTCTGATTCTGACACTAATTCTGACACTAACTGGGGAGGTCTCTGATTCTGACACTAACTGGGGAGGTCTCTGATTCTGACACTAACTGGGGAGGTCTCTGATTCTGACACTAACTGGGAGGTCTCTGATTCTGACACTAACTGGGGAGGTCTCTGAGTTCTGACACTAACTGGGGAGGTCTCTGATTCTGACACTAACTGGGGAGGTCTCTGATTCTGACACTAACTGGGAGGTCTCTGATTCTGACACTAACTGGGGAGGTCTCTGATTCTGACACTAACTGGGGAGGTCTCTGATTCTGACACTAACTGGGGAGGTCTCTGATTCTGACACTAACTGGGGAGGTCTCTGATTCTGACACTAACTGGGGAGGTCTCTGATTCTGACACTAACTGGGGAGGTCTCTGATTCTGACACTAACTGGGGAGGTCTCTGATTCTGACACTAACTGGGAGGTCTCTGAACTGGGGAGGTCTCTGATTCTGACACTAACTGGGGAGGTCTCTGATTCTGACACTAACTGGGGAGGTCTCTGATTCTGACACTAACTGGGGAGGTCTCTGATTCTGACACTAACTGGGGAGGTCTCTGATTCTGACACTAACTGGGGAGGTCTCTGATTCTGACACTAACTGGGGAGGTCTCTGATTCTGACACTAACTGGGGAGGTCTCTGATTCTGACACTAACTGGGGAGGTCTCTGATTCTGACACTAACTGGGGAGGTCTCTGATTCTGACACTAACTGGGGAGGTCTCTGATTCTGACACTAACTGGGGAGGTCTCTGATTCTGACACTAACTGGGGAGGTCTCTGATTCTGACACTAACTGGGGAGGTCTCTGATTCTGACACTAACTGGGGAGGTCTCTGATGATTCTGGGGAGGTCTCTGACTGAACTGGGGGAGGTCTCTGATTCTGACACTAACTGGGGAGGTCTCTGATTCTGACACTAACTGGGGAGGTCTCTGATTCTGACACTAACTGGGGAGGTCTCTGATTCTGACACTAACTGGGGAGGTCTCTGATTCTGACACTAACTGGGGAGGTCTCTGATTCTGACACTAACTGGGGAGGTCTCTGATTCTGACACTAACTGGGGAGGTCTCTGATTCTGACTGACTAACTGGGGAGGTCACTAACTGGGGATTCTGATTCACTAACTGGGGAGGTCTCTGATTCTGACACTAACTGGGGAGGTCTCTGATTCTGACACTAACTGGGGAGGTCTCTGATTCTGACACTAACTGGGGAGGTCTCTGATTCTGACACTAACTGGGGAGGTCTCTGATTCTGACACTAACTGGGGAGGTCTCTGATTCTGACACTAACTGGGGAGGTCTCACTAACTGAGGTCTGACTGACTAACTGGGGAGGTCTCTGATTCTGACACTAACTGGGGAGGTCTCTGATTCTGACACTAACTGGGGAGGTCTAACTGGGGAGGTCTGACTGGGGATTCTGATTCACTAACTGGGGAGGTCTCTGATTCTGACACTAACTGGGGAGGTCTCTGATTCTGACACTAACTGGGGAGGTCTCTGATTCTGACACTAACTGGGGAGGTCTCTGATTCTGACACTAACTGGGGAGGTCTCTGATTCTGACACTAACTGGGGAGGTCTCTGATTCTGACACTAACTGGGGAGGTCTCTGATTCTGACACTAACTGGGGAGGTCTCTGATTCTGACACTAACTGGGGAGGTCTCTGATTCTGACACTAACTGGGGAGGTCTCTGATTCTGACACTAACTGGGGAGGTCTCTGATTCTGACACTAACTGGGAGGTCTCTGATTCTGACACTAACTGGGGAGAGGTCTCTGATTCTGACACTAACTGGGGAGGTCTCTGATTCTGACACTAACTGGGGAGGTCTCTGATTCTGACACTAACTGGGAGGTCTCTGATTCTGACACTAACTGGGGAGGTCTCTGATTCTGACACTAACTGGGGAGGTCTCTGATTCTGACACTAACTGGGGAGGTCTCTGATTCTGACACTAACTGGGGAGGTCTCTGATTCTGACACTAACTGGGGAGGTCTCTGATTCTGACACTAACTGGGGAGGTCTCTGATTCTGACACTAACTGGGGAGGTCTCTGATTCTGACACTAACTGGGGAGGTCTCTGATTCTGACTGACTGACTGACACTAACTGGGAGGTCTCTGATTCTGACACTAACTGGGGAGGTCTCTGATTCTGACACTAACTGGGGAGGTCTCTGATTCTGACACTAACTGGGGAGGTCTCTGATTCTGACACTAACTGGGGAGGTCTCTGATTCTGACACTAACTGGGGAGGTCTCTGATTCTGACACTAACTGGGGAGACACTCTCTCTCTGATTCTGACACTAACTGGGGAGGTCTCTGATTCTGACACTAACTGGGGAGGTCTCTGATTCTGACACTAACTGGGGAGGTCTCTGATTCTGACACTAACTGGGAGGTCTCTGATTCTGACACTAACTGGGGAGGTCTCTGATTCTGACACTAACTGGGGAGGTCTCTGATTCTGACACTAACTGGGGAGGTCTCTGATTCTGACACTAACTGGGGAGGTCTCTGATTCTGACACTAACTGGGGGAGGTCTCTGATTCTGACACTAACTGGGGAGGTCTCTGATTCTGACACTAACTGGGGAGGTCTCTGATTCTGACACTAACTGGGGAGGTCTCTGATTCTGACACTAACTGGGGAGGTCTCTGATTCTGACACTAACTGGGGAGGTCTCTGATTCTGACACTAACTGGGGAGGTCTCTGATTCTGACACTAACTGGGGAGGTCTCTGATGGGGAGGTCTCTGACTGACACTAACTGGGGAGGTCTCTGATTCTGACACTAACTGGGGAGGTCTCTGATTCTGACACTAACTGGGGAGGTCTCTGATTCTGACACTAACTGGGGAGGTCTCTGATTCTGACACTAACTGGGGAGGTCTCTGATTCTGACACTAACTGGGGAGGTCTCTGATTCTGACACTAACTGGGGAGGTCTCTGATTCTGACACTAACTGGGGAGGTCTCTGATTCTGACACTAACTGGGGAGGTCTCTGATTCTGACACTAACTGGGGAGGTCTCTGATTCTGACACTAACTGGGGAGGTCTCTGATTCTGACACTAACTGGGGAGGTCTCTGATTCTGGGGAGGTCTCTGATTCTGACACTAACTGGGGAGGTCTCTGATTCTGACACTAACTGGGGAGGTCTCTGATTCTGACACTAACTGGGGAGGTCTCTGATTCTGACACTAACTGGGGAGGTCTCTGATTCTGACACTAACTGGGGAGGTCTCTGATTCTGACACTAACTGGGGAGGTCTCTGATTCTGACACTAACTGGGAGGTCTCTGATTCTGACACTAACTGGGGAGGTCTCTGATTCTGACACTAACTGGGGAGGTCTCTGATTCTGACACTAACTGGGGAGGTCTCTGATTCTGACACTAACTGGGGAGGTCTCTGATTCTGACACTAACTGGGGAGGTCTCTGATTCTGATACTAACTGGGGAGGTCTCTGATTCTGACACTAACTGGGGAGGTCTCTGATTCTGACACTAACTGGGGAGGTCTCTGATTCTGACACTAACTGGGAGGTCTCTGATTCTGACACTGGGGGAGGTCTCTGATTCTGACACTAACTGGGAGGTCTCTGATTCTGACACTAACTGGGAGGTCTCTGATTCTGACACTAACTGGGGAGGTCTCTGATTCTGACACTAACTGGGGAGGTCTCTGATTCTGACACTAACTGGGGAGGTCTCTGATTCTGACACTAACTGGGGAGGTCTCTGATTCTGACACTAACTGGGGAGGTCTCTGATTCTGATACTAACTGGGGAGGTCTCTGATTCTGACACTAACTGGGGAGGTCTCTGATTCTGACACTAACTGGGGAGGTCTCTGATTCTGACACTAACTGGGGAGGTCTCTGATTCTGACACTAACTGGGGAGGTCTCTGATTCTGACACTAACTGGGGAGGTCTCTGATTCTGACACTAACTGGGGAGGTCTCTGATTCTGAGGTACTAACTGGGGAGGTCTCTGATTCTGACACTAACTGGGGAGGTCTCTGATTCTGACACTAACTGGGGAGGTCTCTGATTCTGATACTAACTGGGGAGGTCTCTGATTCTGACACTAACTGGGGAGGTCTCTGATTCTGACACTAACTGGGGAGGTCTCTGATTCTGACACTAACTGGGGAGGTCTCTGATTCTGACACTAACTGGGGAGGTCTCTGATTCTGACACTAACTGGGGAGGTCTCTGATTCTGACACTAACTGGGGAGGTCTCTGATTCTGACACTAACTGGGGAGGTCTCTGATTCTGACACTAACTGGGGAGGTCTCTGATTCTGACACTAACTGGGGAGGTCTCTGATTCTGACACTAACTGGGGAGGTCTCTGATTCTGACACTAACTGGGGAGGTCTCTGATTCTGACACTAAGGTCTCTGGGGACACTAACTGGGGAGGTCTGATTCTGACACTAACTGGGGAGGTTCTCTGATTCTGACACTAACTGGGGAGGTCTCTGATTCTGACACTAACTGGGGAGGTCTCTGATTCTGACACTAACTGGGGAGGTCTCTGATTCTGACACTAACTGGGGAGGTCTCTGATTCTGACACTAACTGGGGAGGTCTCTGATTCTGACACTAACTGGGGAGGTCTCTGATTCTGACACTAACTGGGGAGGTCTCTGATTCTGACACTAACTGGGGAGGTCTCTGATTCTGACACTAACTGGGGAGGTCTCTGATTCTGACACTAACTGGGGAGGTCTCTGATTCTGACACTAACTGGGGAGGTCTCTGATTCTGACACTAACTGGGGAGGTCTCTGATTCTGACACTAACTGGGGAGGTCTCTGATTCTGACACTAACTGGGGAGGTCTCTGATTCTGATACTAACTGGGGAGGTCTCTGATTCTGACACTAACTGGGGAGGTCTCTGATTCTGAGGTCTCTGACTCTGAACTAACTGGGGAGGTCTCTGATTCTGACACTAACTGGGGAGGTCTCTGATTCTGACACTAACTGGGGAGGTCTCTGATTCTGACACTAACTGGGGAGGTCTCTGATTCTGACACTAACTGGGGAGGTCTCTGATTCTGACACTAACTGGGGAGGTCTCTGATTCTGATACTAACTGGGGAGGTCTCTGATTCTGACACTAACTGGGGAGGTCTCTGATTCTGATACTAACTGGGGAGGTCTCTGATTCTGACACTAACTGGGGAGGTCTCTGATTCTGACACTAACTGGGGAGGTCTCTGATTCTGACACTAACTGGGGAGGTCTCTGATTCTGACACTAACTGGGGAGGTCTCTGATTCTGACACTAACTGGGGAGGTCTCTGATTCTGACACTAACTGGGGAGGTCTCTGATTCTGACACTAACTGGGGAGGTCTCTGATTCTGACACTAACTGGGGAGGTCTCTGATTCTGACACTAACTGGGGAGGTCTCTGATTCTGAGGTCACTAACTGGGGAGGTCTCTGATTCTGACACTAACTGGGGAGGTCTCTGATTCTGACACTAACTGGGGAGGTCTCTGATTCTGACACTAACTGGGGAGGTCTCTGATTCTGACACTAACTGGGGAGGTCTCTGATTCTGACACTAACTGGGGAGGTCTCTGATTCTGACACTAACTGGGGAGGTCTCTGATTCTGACACTAACTGGGGAGGTCTCTGATTCTGACACTAACTGGGGAGGTCTCTGATTCTGACACTAACTGGGGAGGTCTCTGATTCTGACACTAACTGGGGAGGTCTCTGGGGAGGTTCTGACACTAACTGGGGAGGTCTCTGATTCTGACACTAACTGGGGAGGTCTCTGATTCTGACACTAACTGGGGAGGTCTCTGATTCTGACACTAACTGGGGAGGTCTCTGATTCTGACACTAACTGGGGAGGTCTCTGATTCTGACACTAACTGGGGAGGTCTCTGATTCTGACACTAACTGGGGAGGTCTCTGATTCTGACACTAACTGGGGAGGTCTCTGATTCTGACACTAACTGGGGAGGTCTCTGATTCTGACACTAACTGGGGAGGTCTCTGATTCTGACACTAACTGGGGAGGTCTCTGATTCTGACACTAACTGGGGAGGTCTCTGATTCTGACACTAACTGGGGAGGTCTCTGATTCTGACACTAACTGGGGAGGTCTCTGATTCTGATACTAACTGGGGAGGTCTCTGATTCTGATACTAACTGGGGAGGTCTCTGATTCTGACACTAACTGGGGAGGTCTCTGATTCTGACACTAACTGGGGAGGTCTCTGATTCTGATACTAACTGGGGAGGTCTCTGATTC
Organism: Oncorhynchus keta; assembly: GCF_023373465.1. Lineage (NCBI taxonomy): Eukaryota > Metazoa > Chordata > Actinopteri > Salmoniformes > Salmonidae > Oncorhynchus > Oncorhynchus keta. The sequence goes on from NC_068424.1 coordinate 84,262,015, forward strand.
TGATACTAACTGGGGAGGTCTCTGATTCTGATACTAACTGGGGAGGTCTCTGATTCTGACACTAACTGGGGAGGTCTCTGATTCTGACACTAACTGGGGAGGTCTCTGATTCTGACACTAACTGGGGAGGTCTCTGATTCTGACACTAACTGGGGAGGTCTCTGATTCTGACACTAACTGGGGAGGTCTCTGATTCTGACACTAACTGGGGAGGTCTCTGATTCTGATTCTCTCTGACTGACACTAACTGGGGAGGTCTCTGATTCTGACACTAACTGGGGAGGTCTCTGATTCTGACACTAACTGGGGAGGTCTCTGATTCTGACACTAACTGGGGAGGTCTCTGATTCTGACACTAACTGGGGAGGTCTCTGATTCTGACACTAACTGGGGAGGTCTCTGATTCTTACACTAACTGGGGAGGTCTCTGATTCTGACACTAACTGGGGAGGTCTCTGATTCTGATACTAACTGGGGAGGTCTCTGATTCTGACACTAACTGGGGAGGTCTCTGATTCTGACACTAACTGGGGAGGTCTCTGATTCTGACACTAACTGGGGAGGTCTCTGGCTCTGACACTAACTGGGGAGGTCTCTGATTCTGACACTAACTGGGGAGGTCTCTGATTCTGACACTAACTGGGGAGGTCTCTGATTCTGACACTAACTGGGGAGGTCTCTGATTCTGACACTAACTGGGGAGGTCTCTGGCTCTGACACTAACTGGGGAGGTCTCTGATTCTGATACTAACTGGGGAGGTCTCTGATTCTGACACTAACTGGGGAGGTCTCTGATTCTGATACTAACTGGGGAGGTCTCTGATTCTGACACTAACTGGGGAGGTCTCTGATTCTGATACTAACTGGGGAGGTCTCTGATTCTGACACTAACTGGGGAGGTCTCTGATTCTGATACTAACTGGGGAGGTCTCTGATTCTGACACTAACTGGGGAGGTCTCTGATTCTTACACTAACTGGGGAGGTCTCTGATTCTGACACTAACTGGGGAGGTCTCTGATTCTGATACTAACTGGGGAGGTCTCTGATTCTGATACTAACTGGGGAGGTCTCTGATTTGGATACTAACTGGGGAGGTCTCTGATTCTGACACTAACTGGGGAGGTCTCTGATTCTTACACTAACTGGGGAGGTCTCTGATTCTGACACTAACTGGGGAGGTCTCTGATTCTGATACTAACTGGGGAGGTCTCTGATTCTGACACTAACTGGGGCGGTCTCTGATTCTGACACTAACTGGGGAGGTCTCTGATTCTGACACTAACTGGGGAGGTCTCTGATTCTGACACTAACTGGGGAGGTCTCTGATTCTGACACTAACTGGGGAGGTCTCTGATTCTGACACTAACTGGGGAGGTCTCTGATTCTGATACTAACTGGGGAGGTCTCTGATTCTGACACTAACTGGGGCAGTCTCTGTCTGACATCAAATGGGGTGGTCTCTGATTCTGACATTAAATGGGGCGGTGTCTGGCTCTGACACCAACTGGGAAGGTCTCTCTCTCTGACACCAACTGGCGAGGTCTCTGATTCTGACACCAACTGGGGCAGTCTCTGTCTGACATCAAATGGGGCGGTGTCTGTCTCTGACACCAACTGGGGAGGTCTCTGATTCTGACATTAAATGGGGCGGTGTCTGGCTCTGACACCAACTGGGAAGGTCTCTCTCTCTGACACCAACTGGCGAGGTCTCTGATTCTGACACCAACTGGGGCAGTCTCTGTCTGACATCAAATGGGGAGGTCTCTGTCTGACATCAAATGGGGAGGTCTCTGTCTGACATCAAATGGGGAGGTCTCTGTCTGACATCAAATGGGGAGGTCTCTGTCTCTGACACGAACTGGGGAGGTCTCTGTCTCTGACACCAACTGGGTAGGTCTCTATCTCTGACACCAACTGGGGCAGTCTCTGTCTGACATCAAATGGGGCAGTGTCTGCCTCTGACACCAACTGGAGAAACAGCAACAGCATACTAATCAAAGTATTGGGCTAAACTGGTTCATTAGCAGACAAACAAAGCAGCAACAAAATGAATGGAGCCTCTTAGCTATTCCACTAGCATCTTAGCCACGCTGTAGCAGAGGTACTGTATATGGTAGCGGTAGCTGCAAACATTAGCCTCTTAGCTATTCCACGAGCATCTTAGCCACGCTGTAGCAGAGGTACAGTATATGGTAGCGGTAGCTGCAAACATTAGCCTCTTAGCTATTCCACGAGCATCTTAGCCACGCTGTAGCAGAGGTACTGTATATGGTAGCGGTAGCTGCAAACATTAGCCTCATAGCCCCATGCTTGCCTGGGCAGTGATGGCCAATTTAAGCCTCTCTCTGATGAGTCATCCACTGGCCTGTGAGGCAATTAGGGAGGCTAGGAGAGGCTATTCATTATACTGCCTCAGGCTAGGAATGTCCCAAATGGCAACCTATTTCCTATATAGTTAACTACTTTTGACCAGAGCCCTGGTGTAAATTGTGCACTAGGGTAATAGGGTGCCATTTGCGATGCAGCCCATGGCCAGCTAGCTATAGCATTGTTCAGTTTGGAAGCTCGAAGCCAGCTCGTGGCCGCGCGGCAACATCATTCTCGAAAGCCAGTTTCCTCCAAGCAACAAGTTGCGGCGTTGGGATTCCAGTCACGCTCGTCAGCCGTTGGATCATTGCAACCTTCCATCTGAAAAGGGATTGTGCCAGATATCAATAACGTATGTCGTTAGCTTGATACTGTAGAGGAAGTGTATCATAGCCCATCAATCCCTCAAGACTAGCTTGATACTGTAGGAGAGGTAGTGTGTTTCATAGCCCATCATTCCCTCAAGACTAGCTCGATACTGTAGGAGAGGTAGTGTGTTTCATAGCCCATCAATCACTCAAGGTTGGATAGCTCATACTAATCTAGTAACCAACATGTTATCTAGTTATCTCAGTTAATGGATCTTTTCATTTGACATTGTCGGCTTGTTACTGTCGGAGTGTTTATGTCAATAGGTTCACCTCAAAGCAGGATGCACATCGTACGCAAAACGTGAAAAAACATCCATACTGGTTCATTCATTATAAATGGAATGTATTGGTTCGTTTTCTTGACTAAGTAGACGAAAAGGCTAAAAGCATCTTTTCATTTGCCGTTCCCTGATTGGTGTTTCACCCCGAGTCGTGTCAACAGGAAGCTGATAAACGAGGTTTAAAGTAGACAGAGGACGGACGGACGCGTCACAACTGATACAGTCATTTGACGGACAGCAGACAACCCTCTTGTATCGATCCAGAACACGTCTCAGTCCATAGAGTGTGCGTCCCAAATGGAATCCTTTTTTCTTTTTTAGTGCACTACATTGTAACAGGGCCTATATATATGTGATAGGGTACCATGTTGGAAACACGACCGTAGCTCTGCAGTAAGCTGCCAGTATAGGGGGGGGGGGAGGACACAACCAGAGAAGCGGATGTTATACAGTTTTGCCAAGTCAGATAATGCATAGTCGACTGTGAAAAACAAGAGCAGGCTCAAGTCACAGGGGAATCATGACGAGATAATCTATACAGTCTATTAATTAGGGGTTATAAAATAAAATAAAATAAAAATCTATACAGTCTATTAATTAGGGGATATAAAATATAAGATAAGATAATCTATACAGTCTATTAATTAGGGGATATAAATTATAAAATAAGATAATCTATACAGTCTATTAATTAGGGGATATAAATTATAAGATAAGATAATCTATACAGTCTATTAATTAGGGGATATAAATTATAAGATAAGATAATCTATACAGTCTATTAATTAGGGGATATAAATTATAAAATAAGATAATCTATACAGTCTATTAATTAGGGGATATAAATGATAAAATAAGATAATCTATACAGTCTATTAATTAGGGGATATAACAGAAGAGGACTGTAGAGTATTACAATGTGGGTTTGACTGAGTTGAAGCAGTGGCTTTAGTATTGGTATATTAGAATGAACATCACGCAATCCACATGTCTCTTCAAATCAATATGTACTGCACCCCAAAACCATGTAGGTTTTTCTGTCATCTTCTCTCATCTCTTTTCAGTACGTGGAGATACTGTTTAGCTTTTAACCATTCTTGGATCCTCACACACAATAACTGATGAAAAAACACCTTCGGATGTCAGATGTAGGAGAGGAAGATCATGTTTGGGAGAAATCTGCTGACATGGGTTTTTATTATCAGCAACAGAGGAAGACTGATCGCTGGTGAGGTTTAAGACAAAGGCACGCACACACAGACACACAGACACACAGACACACACACACAAGACACAGACACACACACATTACACACACAGACACACACACGCTGGTGACGCACACGCACACGCACACACACACACACAGACACACCGACACACACACACACACACACACACACACACACACACACACACACACACACACACACACACACACACACACACACACACACACACACACACACACACACACACACACACACACACACACACACACAGTTGACTTAAGAGTACAACGCCCATCGCTAGATAATTGCATACACCGATCCTGAAGTGGATGTGATTCCCAGAGTCTCTCTCTCTACAGTATGTATCTTGGGAGATTTATTCTACCTTTTGGTTAACCAAACCTGTACTTCTCCAACCAAGGTCAACAAATTCATGTAAACAGAAAAAAGGAAGAGACATGAAATCTATTTACAGAAAGGAGAAGAGCCGTGTGTCTGTGGCAGCTACAAAAATCACACCTCACTTGTAATATTTTAAATACTTGTATTCCCATTAGGTTTGCTGTACTCCCCTCCACTCTAACCAAGGTCCTCATTTCTCGATAGCAGTGTTCATTTAGCAGGGACATCTAAGTTGATACGGGGCCGTGTTCATTTAGCAGGGACATCTACGTTGATACGGGGCAGTGTTCATTTAGCAGGGACATCTACGTTGATACAGGGCCGTGTTCATTTAGCAGGGACATCTACGTTGATACGGGCCTTGTTCATTTAGCAGGGACATCTACGTTGATTTAGCAGGGACATCTACGGGGGCAGTGTTCATTTAGCAGGGACATCTACGTTGATACGGGCCGTGTTCATTTAGCAGGGACATCTACGTTGATACGGGCCTTGTTCATTTAGCAGGGACATCTACGTTGATACGGGGCCGTGTTCATTTAGCAGGGACATCTACGTTGATACGGGGCCGTGTTCATTTAGCAGGGACATCTACGTTGATACGGGCCGTGTTCATTTAGCAGGGACATCTACGTTGATACGGGGCCGTGTTCATTTAGCAGGGACATCTACGTTGATACGGGGCCGTGTTCATTTAGCAGGGACATCTACGTTGATACGGGGCAGTGTTCATTTAGCAGGGACATCTACGTTGATACGGGCCGTGTTCATTTAGCAGGGACATCTACGTTGATACGGGCCGTGTTCATTTAGCAGGGACATCTACGTTGATACGGGGCCGTGTTCATTTAGCAGGGACATCTACGTTGATACGGGGCAGTGTTCATTTAGCAGGGACATCTACGTTGATACGGGCCGTGTTCATTTAGCATTTAGGGACATCTACGTTGATACGGGGCCGTGTTCATTTAGCAGGGACATCTACGTTGATCTACGGGGGGCCGTGTTCATTTAGCAGGGACATCTACGTTGATACGGGGCCGTGTTCATTTAGCAGGGACATCTACGTTGATACGGGGCAGTGTTCATTTACCAGGGACATCTACGTTGATACGGGCCTTGTTCATTTAGCAGGGACATCTACGTTGATACGGGCCTTGTTCATTTAGCAGGGACATCTACGTTGATACGGGGCAGTGTTCATTTAGCAGGGACATCTACGTTGATACGGGGCAGTGTTCATTTAGCAGGGACATCTACGTTGATACGGGGCCGTGTTCATTTAGCAGGGACATCTACGTTGATACGGGGCCGTGTTCATTTAGCAGGGACATCTACGTTGATACGGGGCAGTGTTCATTTAGCAGGGACATCTACGTTGATACGGGCCTTGTTCATTTAGCAGGGACATCTACGTTGATACGGGGCCGTGTTCATTTAGCAGGGACATCTACGTTGATACGGGGCCGTGTTCATTTAGCAGGGACATCTACGTTGATACGGGCCTTGTTCATTTAGCAGGGACATCTACGTTGATACGGGGCAGTGTTCATTTAGCAGGGACATCTACGTTGATACGGGGCCGTGTTCATTTAGCAGGGACATCTACGTTGATACGGGGCAGTGTTCATTTAGCAGGGACATCTACGTTGATACGGGCCTTGTTCATTTAGCAGGGACATCTACGTTGATACGGGCCTTGTTCATTTAGCAGGGACATCTACGTTGATACGTTCATTTAGGGCATCTAGTGTTCATTTAGCAGGGACATCTACGTTGATACAGGGCAGTGTTCATTTAGCAGGGACATCTACGTTGATACGGGCCTTGTTCATTTACATCTACGTTTATACAGGGACATCTACGTTGATACGGGGCAGTGTTCATTTAGCAGGGACATCTACGTTGATACGGGGCCGTGTTCATTTACCAGGGACATCTACGTTGATACGGGCCTTGTTCATTTAGCAGGGACATCTACGTTGATACGGGCCTTGTTCATTTAGCAGGGACATCTACGTTGATACGGGGCCGTGTTCATTTAGCAGGGACATCTACGTTGATACGGGGCAGTGTTCATTTAGCAGGGACATCTACGTTGATACGGGCCTTGTTCATTTAGCAGGGACATCTACGTTGATACGGGCAGTGTTCATTTAGCAGGGACATCTACGTTGATACGGGGCAGTGTTCATTTAGCAGGGACATCTACGTTGATACGGGCAGTGTTCATTTAGCAGGGACATCTACGTTGATACGGGCCTTGTTCATTTAGCAGGGACATCTACGTTGATACGGGGCAGTGTTCATTTAGCAGGGACATCTACGTTGATACGGGCCGTGTTCATTTAGCAGGGACATCTACGTTGATACGGGCCGTGTTCATTTAGCAGGGACATCTACGTTGATACGGGCCTTGTTCATTTAGCAGGGACATCTACGTTGATACGGGGCAGTGTTCATTTAGCAGGGACATCTACGTTGATACGGGGCAGTGTTCATTTAGCAGGGACATCTACGTTGATACGGGGCAGTGTTCATTTAGCAGGGACATCTACGTTGATACGGGCCTTGTTCATTTAGCAGGGACATCTAAGTTGATACGGGGCCTTCAGGAAGTGCTTTTAAGTACCCTTTTGACTTTTCAACAATTTTACATTTAAAATGGATTGTATTTATCTACATAAAATACTATGTGATTTCAAAGTTGCTGAAAATTGTTACATTTTTTTAAAGATCCATGAATAATAAAACTGTAATACATGTGGATTAGATAAGTATTCACCTCCCTGAGTCAATACGTGTTAGGAATCACCTTTAGCAGCGAATACAGCTGGGAGATTGTTGTTGTTGTTGTTGTTGTTGTTGTTGTTGTTGTTGCCAATTATCATTTTTAAAACTCTTCAAGGTCTGTCAAGTTGGATGTTCATCACACACCTTCAACCATACATTACTTCCTTTATCATACCAATCACTCCAACTGCTTCATCCCTCACTGCAACTTAACCTGCTTCATCCCTCACTCCATTAGGTCCTTCATCCCTCGCTCCAACTTAACCTGCTTCATCCCTCACTCCATTAGGTCCTTCATCCCTCCCTCCATTAGGTCCTTCATCCCTCCCTCCATTAGGTCCTTCATCCCTCCCTCCATTAGATCCTTCATCCCTCCCTCCATTAGATCCTTCATCCCTCCCTCCATTAGGTCCTTCATCCCTCCCTCCATTAGATCCTTCATCCCTCCCTCCATTAGGTCCTTCATCCCTCCCTCCATTAGATCCTTCATCCCTCCCTCCATTAGATCCTTCATCCCTCCCTCCATTAGATCCTTCATCCCTCACTCCATTAGGTCCTTCATCCCTCGCTCCAACTTAACCTGCTTCATCCCTCACTCCATTAACCTGGGTCCTTCATCCCTCCTCCATTAGATCCTTCATCCCTCCCTCCATTAGATCCTTCATCCCTCCCTCCATTAGGTCCTTCATCCCTCCCTCCATTAGGTCCTTCATCCCTCCCTCCATTAGATCCTTCATCCCTCCCTCCATTAGGTCCTCATCCCTCCATTAGATCCTTCATCCCTCCCTCCATCCTTCATCCCTCCCTCCATTAGGTCCTTCATCCTCCCTCCATTAGATCCTTCATCCCTCCCTCCATTAGATCCTTCATCCCTCCCTCCATTAGGTCCTTCATCCCTCCCTCCATTAGATCCTTCATCCCTCCCTCCATTAGATCCTTCATCCCTCCCTCCATTAGATCCTTCATCCCTCCCTCCATTAGGTCCTTCATCCCTCCCTCCATTAGATCCTTCATCCCTCCCTCCATTAGATCCTTCATCCTCCTCCATTAGGTCCTTCATCCCTCCCTCCATTAGATCCTTCATCCCTCCCTCCATTAGATCCTTCATCCCTCCCTCCATTAGGTCCTTCATCCCTCCCTCCATTAGATCCTTCATCCCTCCCTCCATTAGATCCTTCATCCCTTCCTCCATTAGGTCCTTCATCCCTCCCTCCATTAGATCCTTCATCCCTCACTCCATTAGATCCTTCATCCCTCCCTCCATCCCTCCCTCCATTAGGTCCTCCATCCCTCCCTCCATTAGATCCTTCATCCCTCCCTCCATTAGGTCCTTCATCCCTCACTCCATTAGGTCCTTCATCCCTCCATTAGGTCCTTCATCCCTCCCCCCATTAGGTCCTTCATCCCTCCCTCCATTAGATCCTTCATCCCTCACTCCATTAGATCCTTCATCCCTCACTCCATTAGATCCTTCATCCCTCCCTCCATTAGGTCCTTCATCCCTCCCTCCATTAGGTCCTTCATCCCTCCCTCCATTAGGTCCTTCATCCGGTCCTTCATCCCTCCCTGCCTCCCTGTCTCCTGTTCATTATTATTACCGTTGTCATATACTGTGGTATTCTGGTAGGAGAGGGGATAAAATACTAGTAGTCTGAGTGTCTTTATTTGATTAAATACGTCATTTAACTGTGTTTTTTTTTCTTTCCCCCTATATTTAACCAGGCAAGTCAGTTAAGAACAAATTCTTATTTTCAATGACGGCCTGGGAACAGTGGGTTAACTGCCTGTTCAGGGGCAGAACTACAGATTTGTACCTTGTCAGCTCAGGGGTTTGAACTCGCAACCTTCCGGTTACTAGTCCAACGCTCTTACCACTAGGCTACGCTGCCGCCCCTTAACAGTAGGTGCCCTTCATTGGAAAACCTCCATGGTCTTCGTTGTTGAATCTGAGATTATAATTCACTGCTTGACTGAGGGGCCTCAAAGAATTGGGTAATCCTTCTCATTTATTATGTGACTTGTTAACTTTTACTCTTCAACGTATTTATACTTGCCATAACAAAGGAGTTGAATATTCCTTGACTCAAGACATTTCAACATTTCATATTTGGTTCATTTGTAACATTTTTCTAAACATAATTCCACTTTGACATTGTGGGGTATCGTGTGTAGATCAGTGACACAACATCTACATTTATTCCATTTTAAAATTCCCTCTGTAACACAACAAAATGTGGGAAAAAGTCAAGGGGTGTGAATACTTTCTGAAGGCCCATCCAACCGGCCTCACAACCGCAGACCATTAAACTCTGTAACTGTTTTAAAGTCATGGTGGACTCATGGTGAAATCCCTGTTTCCTTCCTCTCCGGTAACTGAGTTAGGAAGGACACCTGTATCTTTCAACCACAGACCGTGTGTATGGCATCATGTGGGTGAGCGGTTTGCCCCATGGTGGAGGTGAGGTTATGGTATGGGCAGGAAATGAAAAATGATTTTATCGATGTCAATTTAAATGCACAAATATACCGTGATGAGATCCTGAGGCCCATTTTTGTGCCAATCATCCTCCTCCATCACCTCATGTTTCAGCATGATAATGCACAGCCTCATGTCGCAAGTATCTGTACACAATTCCTGGAAACTGAAAATGACCCAGTTCTTCCATGACTTGCATACTCACCGGAAATGTCACCTGTTGAGCATGTTTGGAATGCTCTGGATTGACGTGTACACAGTTGGGTAAAGTACTTAAGTAAAAATACTTTAAAGTACCAGTTAAGTAGGTTTTTTTGGGGGGGGGGGTCTGTACTTTACTATTTATGTTTTTGACAACTTTTACGTTTACTTTACTACATTCTCCTTGACACCCAAAATAACTCGTTACATTTTGAATGCTTAGCAGGACAGAAAAATGGTCCAATTCACACATATCAAGAGAACATCCCTGGTCATCCCTACTGACTCTGATCTGGAGGACTCACTAAACAGAGAACATCCCTGGTCATCCCTACTGACTCTGATCTGGAGGACTCACTAAACAGAGAACATCCCTGGTCATCCCTACTGCCTCTGATCTGGAGGACTCACTAAACAGAGAACATCTCTGGTCATCCCTACTGCCTCTGATCTGGAGGACTCACTAAACAGAGAACATCCCTGGTCATCCCTACTGACTCTGATCTGGAGGACTCACTAAACAGAGAACATCCCTGGTCATCCCTACTAACTCTGATCTGGAGAACTCACTAAACAGAGAACATCCCTGGTCATCCCTACTGCCTCTGATCTGGAGGACTCACTAAACAGAGAACATCCCTGGTCATCCCTACTGCCTCTGATCTGGAGGACTCACTAAACACAAATGCTTAGTTTGTGAATTATGTCCGAGTGTTGGAGTGTGCCCCTGGCTATCCGTAATTTTAAAAAACAAGAAAATCATGCCGTCTGGTTTACTTAATATAAGGGCTTTGAAATGACTTATACTTGTACTTCAAAACTTAAGTATATTTAAGCAATTGCATTTATTTTTAGATAGTTAACCAAATACTTTTAGATTTTTACTCAAGTAGTATTTTACTGGGTGACACTCACTTTTACTTGAGTAATTTTCTATTAAGGTATCTTTACTTTTACTTGTGTCACGTTCTGACCATCGTTCGTATGTGTTTTCCTTGTTTTAGTGTTGGTCAGGACGTGAGCTGGGTGGGCATTCTATGTTGTGTGTCTGGTTTGTCTATTTCTATGTTTGGCCTGATATGGTTCTCAATCAGAGGCAGGTGTTAGTCATTGTCTCTGATTGCGAACCATATTTAGGTAGCCTGTTTTGCGTTGGGTTTTGTGGGTGATTGTTCCTGTCTCTGTGTTTGCACCAGATAGGACTGTTTAGGTTTTCACTTTTCTTGTTTTGTTTAGTCTGTTCATGTATAGTCGTCTTTATTAAAAACATGAATAACCACCACGCTGCATTTTGGTCCGCCTCTCTTTCACCAGAAGAAAACCCTTACAACTTGTTAGATCGAATCCCCGAGCTGACAAGCTAAAAACCTGTCGTTCTGCCCCTAAACAAGGCAGATAACCCACTGTTCCTAGGTCGTCATTGTAAATAAGAATTTGTTCTTTAACTGAATTGCCTAGTTGAATAAAGGTTAAATAATAAAAAATAATAAATAATATGAAGTTACCCAACTCGTTCCAGTCAAATGTATTTCCTTCAAATCTGTGTTAAAACTATCTTCTGTGAAGTGCCTTAAAGCATACTAGCAGATACCCATAGATTTCCAGTCATTGCGCTAGCGCTAGTTAGCAATTTATTTCAAAAAGCAACACAGAGACGTACAAATTGCATCCGTGACTTCATCAGACTCTAGGGAAGTAGAGTATCCCCTTAACGCTGTGTTAAAACTACCTTCTCAGTGGGCATCTCTATTACCGAACAAGGAAGTCTGGTGGTTTATCAACTTGCTTCACTACTCATGTCCCTTAATAACTCTGTGTTAAAACTAGCTTCCAGACCGAGCCATCTCTGTTACTCTACCGGATCCACTCTAATGTCCCTCAGCTCCGTGTTCAATCTGATGTCTGTTTCATTACTACTGATCTGGGACCTACTTCATTACCGATCTGGGACCTGCTTCGTTACTACTGATCTGGGATCAGCTTCATTACTACTGATCTGGGACCTGCTTCATTACTACTGATCTGGGACCTGTCTCATTACTACTGATCTGGGACCTGCTTCATTACTACTGATCTGGGACCTGCCTCATTACTACTGATCTGGGACCTGCTTCATTACTACTGATCTGGGACCTGCTTCATTACTACTGGTCTGGGACCTGCTTCATTATTGATCTGGGACCTGCTTCATTACTACTGATCTGAGACCTGCTTCATTACTACTGATCTGGGACCTGCTTCATTACTACTGGTCTGGGACCTGTTTCATTATTGATCTGGGACCTGCCTCATTACTACTGATCTGGGACCTGCCTCATTACTACTGATCTGGGACCTGCTTCATTAATACTGATCTGAGACCTGTTTCATCACTACTGATCTGAGACCTGCTTCATTACTAATGATCTGGGACCTGCCTCATTACTACTGATCTGGGACCTGCCTCATTACTACTGATCTGGGACGTGCTTCTTTACTACTGATCTGGGACCTGCCTCATTACTACTGATCTGGGACCTACTTCATTACCGATCTGGGACCTGCTTCATTACTACTGATCTGGGACCTACTTCATTACCGATCTGGGACCTGCTTCATTACTACTGATCTGGGACCTGCTTCATTACTACTGATCTGGGACCTGCTTCATTACTACTGATCTGGGACCTACTTCATTACCGATCTGGGACCTGCTTCATTACTACTGATCTGGGACCTACTTCATTACCGATCTGGGACCTGCATCATTACTACTGATCTGGGACCTGCTTCATTAATACTGATCAGTAATTAACTATATAACAGCTGTCCTGAGGATAACAGGGGACAGTGTTAACTATATAACAGCTGGTTGAGGATAACAGGGGACAGTGTTAACTATATAACAGCTGTCCTGAGGATAACAGTGATGGATTGGCTCTAATGGGCTCAAATCCACACAGACAAAGAGGTTGATGATGCCCACATAGAAAACTCCCAGGGACCACAAATAGGGAGTGGAGGGGGGCAGGTCAGAGATAGACAGATTGTGTGTGTGTGCGTGAATTATGGCTTGATTGAACGAGGCCCAGCCAGTCCCAGTCTTCTGTGTAGCCGTGGCAGAACTATAGAAGTGGGGGGAAAACACAGGCAACTGACGAGACCAAGACGGAATGTGACTCTGAGACTGTTTTTTCCCCTCCAGAAGAAAGGAAAGTCCAGTAGCTTGGTGGTAGTTCAACTCTCTAGAGGCCCGTTCATTACAGATAGACTGCTGTAGGTCAAACACACACACACACATACACACGCACACGCACACACACACACAGAGAGAAAAACACGCTCACACTAGCACACACAGACGGCAGTCACTGCAGAGTCACCCAGCCAGCATTGAGAGAAATGACTTGGCATTCAAGTCACCAACCATAGTGCGAGAGCCTTTCAGTTTAATATAATCCTTCTCAGAATTCATGAATTCTAGATATGCAATATTGATTCAGCATCAACTAAGTCAAACGACTCATATGGAAATCAAATACACCATGGACTGAATCCCAAATGGTAACCTATTCACAACACAATGGTATCGACGCAATGGCACCCTATTCACAAGACAATGGTATCGACACAATGGCACCCTATTCACAACACAATGGTATCGACACAATGGTAACCTATTCACAACATAATGGTATCGACACAATGGTAACCTATTCACAACATAATGGTATCGACACAATGGTATCGACACAATTGCACCCTATTCACAACACAATGGTATCGACGCAATGGCACCCTATTCACAACACAATGGTGCCCTATTCACAACACAATGGTGCCCTATTCACAACACAATGGCACCCTATTCACAACACAATGGTATCGACGCAATGGCACCCTATTCACAACACAATCGTATCGACGCAATGGCACCCTATTCACAACACAATGGTATCGACACAATGGTGCCCTATTCACAACATAATGGTGCCATATTAACAACACAATGGTGCCCTATTCACACCACAATGGTGCCATATTAACACCACAATGGCACCCTATTCACAACACAATGGTATCGACACAATGGCACTCTATTCACAACACAATGGTATCGACACAATGGCACCCTATTCACAACACAATGGTATCGACACAATGGTAACCTATTCACAACATAATGGTATCGACACAATGGTGCCCTATTCACAACATAATGGTGCCATATTAACAACACAATGGCACCCTATTCACAACACAATGGTATCGACACAATGGTAACCTATTCACAACATAATGGTATCGACACAATGGTGCCCTATTCACAACATAATGGTGCCATATTAACAACACAATGGTGCCCTATTCACACCACAATGGTGCCATATTAACACCACAATGGTGCCCTATTCACAACACAATGGTGCCCTATTCACAACATAATGGTGCCATATTAACACCACAATGGTGCCCTATTCACAACAATATGGTGCCCTATTCACAACATAATGGTATCCTATTCACAACATAATGGTGCCCTATTCACAACATAATGGTATCGACATAATGGTGCCCTATTAACAACATAATGGTGCCATATTAACAACACAATGGTGCCCTATTCACAACATAATGGTATCCTATTCACAACATAATGGTGCCATATTAACAACACAATGGTATCCTATTCACAACATAATGGTACCCTATTCACAACATAATGGTGTCCTATTCACAACATAATGGTGTCCTATTCACAACATAATGGTGCCCTATTCACAACATAATGGTATCCTATTCACAACATAATGGTGTCCTATTCACAACATAATGGTACCCTATTCACAACATAATGGTATCCTATTCACAACATAATGGTATCCTATTCACAACATAATGGTGTCCTATTCACAACATAATGGTGCCCTATTCACAACATAATGGTACCCTATTCACAACATAATGGTATCCTATTCACAACATAATAGTACCCTATTCACAACATAATGGTATCCTATTCACAACATAATGGTACCCTATTCACAACATAATGGTACCCTATTCACAACATAATGGTATCCTATTCACAACATAATGGTACCCTATTCACAACATAATGGTATCCTATTCACAACATAATGGTACCCTATTCACAACATAATGGTACCCTATTCACAACATAATGGTACCCTATTCAAAGAAATGTGGTATCCTATTCACAACATAATGGTACCCTATTCACAACATAATGGTATCCTATTCACAACATAATGGTACCCTATTCACAACATTATGGTACCCTATTCAAAGAAATGTGGTATCCTATTCACAACATAATGGTATCCTATTCACAACATAATGGTATCCTATTCACAACATAATGGTACCCTATTCACAACATAATGGTACCCTATTCAAAGAAATGTGGTATCCTATTCACAACATAATGGTATCCTATTCACAACATAATGGTATCCTATTCACAACATAATGGTACCCTATTCACAACATAATGGTATCCTATTCACAACATAATGGTATCCTATTCACAACATAATGGTATCCTATTCACAACATAATGGTACCCTATTCACAACATAATAGTAGGTTTCTGGGGCGGCAGGGTAGCCTAGTGGTTAGAGCGTTGGACTAGTAACCAGAAGGTTGCCATGTCAAACACCCAAGCTGACAAGGTACAAATCTGTCCCTGAACAGGCAGTTAACCCACTGTTCCTAAGCCATCATTGAAAATTAGAATTTGTTCTTCGACTGACTTGCCTGAAAAATAAAAAATGAAAGTAGTGTACTGTATAGGGAATATGGTGTAATTTGTGACAAACAGGTGGGTTGCATAGCAACCAGTGTTGGGAGGTAGTGAACTACATGTAGTTTAACTAGTAGTTGTACTATATTTAACAGTAGCTTGGTGGTAGTTGAACTATATTTAACAGTAGCTTGGTGGTAGTTGAACTATATTTAACAGTAGCTTGGTGGTAGTTGAACTATATTTAACAGTAGCTTGGTGGTAGTTGAACTATATTTAACAGTAGCTTGGTGGTAGTTGAACTATATTTAACAGTAGCTTGGTGGTAGTTGAACTATATTTAACAGTAGCTTGGTGGTAGTTGAACTATATTTAACAGTAGCTTGGTGGTAGTTGAACTATATTTAACAGTAGCTTGGTGGTAGTTGAACTATATTTAACAGTAGCTTGGTGGTAGTTGTACTATATTTAACAGTAGCTTGGTGGTAGTTGAACTATATTTAACAGTAGCTTGGTGGTAGTTGAACTATATTTAACAGTAGCTTGGTGGTAGTTGAACTATATTTAACAGTAGCTTGGTGGTAGTTGAACTATATTTAACAGTAGCTTGGTGGTAGTTGAACTATATTTAACAGTAGCTTGGTGGTAGGTGAACTATATTTAACAGTAGCTTGGTGGTAGTTGTACTATATTTAACAGTAGCTTGGTGGTAGTTGAACTATATTTAACAGTAGCTTGGTGGTAGTTGAACTATATTTAACAGTAGCTTAGTGGTAGTTCTACTATATTTAACAGTAGCTTGGTGGTAGTTGAACTATATTTAACAGTAGCTTGGTAGTAGTTGTACTATATTTAACAGTAGCTTGGTGGTAGTTGAACTATATTTAACAGTAGCTTGGTGGTAGTTGAACTATATTTAACAGTAGCTTGGTGGTAGTTGAACTATATTTAACAGTAGCTTGGTGGTAGTTGTACTATATTTAACAGAAGCTTGGTGGTAGTTGAACTATATTTAACAGTAGCTTGGTGGTAGTTGAACTATATTTAACAGTAGCTTGGTGGTAGTTGAACTATATTTAACAGTAGCTTGGTGGTAGTTGAACTATATTTAACAGTAGCTTGGTGGTAGTTGAACTATATTTAACAGTAGCTTGGTGGTAGTTGAACTATATTTAACAGTAGCTTGGTGGTAGTTGAACTATATTTAACAGTAGCTTGGTGGTAGTTGAACTATATTTAACAGTAGCTTGGTGGTAGTTGAACTATATTTAACAGTAGCTTGGTGGTAGTTGAACTATATTTAACAGTAGCTTGGTGGTAGTTGAACTATATTTAACAGAAGCTTGGTGGTAGTTGAACTATATTTAACAGTAGCTTGGTGGTAGTTGAACTATATTTAACAGTAGCTTGGTGTTAGTTGAACTATATTTAGCAGTAGCTTGGCGGTAGTTGAACTATATTTAACAGTAGCTTGGTGGTAGTTGAACTATATTTAACAGTAGCTTGGTGGTAGTTGAACTATATTTAACAGTAGCTTGGTGGTAGTTGAACTATATTTAACAGTAGCTTGGTGGTAGTTGAACTATATTTAACAGTAGCTTGGTGGTAGTTGTACTATATTTAACAGTAGCTTGGTGGTAGTTGTACTATATTTAACAGTAGCTTGGTGGTAGTTGTACTATATTTAACAGTAGCTTAGCGGTAGTTGAACTATATTTAACAGTAGCTTGGTGGTAGTTGTACTATATTTAACAGTAGCTTGGCGGTAGTTGAACTATATTTAACAGTAGCTTGGTGGTAGTTGTACTATATTTAACAGTAGCTTGGCGGTAGTTGAACTATATTTAACAGTAGCTTGGTGGTAGTTGAACTATATTTAACAGTAGCTTGGTGGTAGTTGAACTATATTTAGCAGTAGATTGGTGGTAGTTGAACTATATTTAACAGTAGCTTGGTGGTAGTTGAACTATATTTAACAGTAGCTTGGTGGTAGTTGAACTATATTTAACAGTAGCTTGGTGGTAGTTGAACTATATTTAGCAGTAGATTGGTGGTAGTTGAACTATATTTAACAGTAGCTTGGTGGTAGTTGAACTATATTTAGCAGTAGCTTGGTGGTAGTTGAACTATATTTAACAGTAGCTTGGTGGTAGTTGAACTATATTTAACAGTAGCTTGGTGGTAGTTGAACTATATTTAACAGTAGCTTGGTGGTAGTTGAACTATATTTAACAGTAGCTTGGTGGTAGTTGAACTATATTTAACAGTAGCTTGGTGGTAGTTGAACTATATTTAACAGTAGCTTGGTGGTAGTTGAACTATATTTAACAGTAGCTTGGTGGTAGTTGAACTATATTTAGCAGTAGATTGGTGGTAGTTGAACTATATTTAACAGTAGCTTGGTGGTAGTTGAACTATATTTAACAGTAGCTTGGTGGTAGTTGAACTATATTTAGCAGTAGATTGGTGGTAGTTGAACTATATTTAACAGTAGCTTGGTGGTAGTTGAACTATATTTAGCAGTAGCTTGGTGGTAGTTGAACTATATTTAACAGTAGCTTGGTGGTAGTTGAACTATATTTAACAGTAGCTTGGTGGTAGTTCTACTATATTTAACAGTAGCTTGGTGGTAGTTGAACTATATTTAACAGTAGCTTGGTGGTAGTTGAACTATATTTAACAGTAGCTTGGTATAGTTGAACTATATTTAACAGTAGCTTGGTGGTAGTTGAACTATATTTAACAGTAGCTTGGTGGTAGTTGAACTATATTTAACAGTAGCTTGGTGGTAGTTGAACTATATTTAACAGTAGCTTGGTGGTAGTTGTACTATATTTAACAGTAGCTTGGTGGTAGTTGAACTATATTTAACAGTAGCTTGGTGGTAGTTGAACTATATTTAACAGTAGCTTGGTGGTAGTTGAACTATATTTAACAGTAGCTTGGTGGTAGTTGAACTATATTTAACAGTAGCTTGGTGGTAGTTGAACTATATTCTAATCGATGTAGTGATTACCTGACTGTCATTTACCTGCATGTCCAGCTCTCATGCTTATCCTCAAAATTAAGTGTTTCACCAAATTGTATGTCTACCTGACATAGAACAGTGAAGACAACATGTGTGTGTGTGTGTGTGTGTGTGTGTGTTGTGTGTGTGTGTGTGTGTGTGTGTGTGTGTGTGTGTGTGTGTGTGTGTGTGTGTGTGTGTGTGTGTGTGTGTGTGTGTGTGTGTGTGTGTGTGTGTGTGATCCTGCATTCTTACACAGAGAGGGGTCTCAGAAGGGTCTTAGATGGCATCGCTAATGGCACCCAATTCCCTAAAAGTAGTGCACTACATCGTGAATGGGGTGCATTTGCTTAGTCACGGCTGGAAATTAATCGTAGCGAGAATTTCCCTCTGTGAGCATATTCAGTGTCACCATGGTAGTAGAGCAGCCGTCCAACTATAGGATGTTTCTGACAGCCGTGTCACAACGAAAACACTCTGCCTGCGTCACCTACGTACTCTGAGTGCACAGTTCTTGTCTAAAATGTTATATCAATCTTTTTCTCAGCCTCTCTCCCTCTGCTTTCTCTCTCTCTCGGCTCTCTCTCACCCTGCTCTCTGTCTCTCTCTGCTCTCTCTCACCCTGCTCTCTGTCTCTCTCTGCTCTCTCACCCTGCTCTCTGTCTCTCTCTCTTTCCCTCTGCTTTCTATCTCTGCGCCCTCTCCCTGCTTGTTTTTTCTCTCTCTCTCTCTCTCTCTCTCTCTCTCTCTCTCTCTCTCTCTCTCTCTCTCTCTGTCTCTCTCTCTCTCTCTCTCTCTCTCTCTCTCTCTCTCTCTCTCTCTCTCTCTCTCTCTCTCTCTCTCTCTCTCTCTCTCTCTCTCTCTCTCTCTCTCCCTCTCTCTCTCTCTCTCTCTCTCTCTCTCTCTCTCTCTCTCTCTCTCTCTCTCTCTCTCTCTGTCTCTCTCTCTCTCTCTCTCTCTGTGTTCAGCTAGAAAGGTAAGCGTGTTATGTTAACACCACCACAGTGCTTGATGATTTACAAACACAGCTTTCAATGTTGTCATATAGTCGTGAATTCTTAAACATCACAGAAATATCATCCTCGCTCGCTCTCTGAACCTGTAGTAATAAATGTTACAACAATGATACGCCCCCTGGGTCTTCATCTGGGCTGGACTATTCAGAGGGGGATAAATTATCCCTGGGTCTTCAACTGGGCTGGACTATTCAGAGGGGGATAAATTATCCCTGGGTCTTCAACTGGGCTGGACTATTCAGAGGGGGATAAATTATCCCTGGGTCTTCAACTGGGCTGGACTATTCAGAGGGGGATACATTATCCCTGGGTCTTCAACTGGGCTGGACTATTCAGAGGGAGATAAATTATCCCTGGGTCTTCATCTGGGCTGGACTATTCAGAGGGGGATAAATTATCCCTGGGTCTTCATCTGGGCTGGACTATTCAGAGGGGGATAAATTATCCCTGGGTCTTCATCTGGGCTGGAATATTCAGAGGGAGATAAATTATCCCTGGGTCTTCATCTGGGCTGGAATATTCAGAGGGAGATAAATTATCCCTGGGTCTTCATCTGGGCTGGACTATTCAGAGGGAGATAAATTACCCCTGGGTCTTCATCTGGGCTGGACTATTCAGAGGGGGATAAATTATCCCTGGGTCTTCAACTGGGCTGGACTATTCAGAGGGGGATAAATTATCCCTGGGTCTTCAACTGGGCTGGACTATTCAGAGGGGGATAAATTATCCCTGGGTCTTCAACTGGGCTGGACTATTCAGAGGGGATAAATTATCCCTGGGTCTTCATCTGGGCTGGACTATTCAGAGGGAGATAAATTACCCCTGGGTCTTCATCTGGGCTGGACTATTCAGAGGGGGATAAATTATCCCTGGGTCTTCATCTGGGCTGGAATATTCAGAGGGAGATAAATTATCCCTGGGTCTTCATCTGGGCTGGACTATTCAGAGGGAGATAAATTACCCCTGGGTCTTCATCTGGGCTGGACTATTCAGAGGGGGATAAATTATCCCTGGGTCTTCAACTGGGCTGGACTATTCAGAGGGAGATAAATTATCCCTGGGTCTTCATCTGGGCTGGACTATTCAGAGGGAGATAAATTACCCCTGGGTCTTCATCTGGGCTGGACTATTCAGAGGGGGATAAATTATCCCTGGGTCTTCAACTGGGCTGGACTATTCAGAGGGGGATAAATTATCCCTGGGTCTTCAACTGGGCTGGACTATTCAGAGGGGGATAAATTATCCCTGGGTCTTCAACTGGGCTGGACTATTCAGAGGGGGATAAATTATCCCTGGGTCTTCAACTGGGCTGGACTATTCAGAGGGGGATAAATTATCCCTGGGTCTTCAACTGGGCTGGACTATTCAGAGGGGGATAAATTATCCCTGGGTCTTCAACTGGGCTGGACTATTCAGAGGGGGATAAATTATCCCTGGGTCTTCAACTGGGCTGGACTATTCAGAGGGGGATAAATTATCCCTGGGTCTTCATCTGGGCTGTAATATTCAGAGGCAGATAAATTAACCCTGGGTCTTCAACTGGGCTGGACTATTCAGAGGGGGATAAATTATCCCTGGGTCTTCAACTGGGCTGGACTATTCAGAGGGGGATAAATTATCCCTGGGTCTTCATCTGGGCTGTAATATTCAGAGGCAGATAAATTAACCCTGGGTCTTCAACTGGGCTGGACTATTCAGAGGGGGATAAATTATCCCTGGGTCTTCAACTGGGCTGGACTATTCAGAGGGAGATAAATTATCCCTGGGTCTTCATCTGGGCTGGAATATTCAGAGGGAGATAAATTATCCCTGGGTCTTCAACTGGGCTGGACTATTCAGAGGGGGATAAATTATCCCTGGGTCTTCAACTGGGCTGGACTATTCAGAGGGGGATAAATTATCCCTGGGTCTTCAACTGGGCTGGACTATTCAGAGGGGGATAAATTATCCCTGGGTCTTCATCTGGGCTGTAATATTCAGAGGCAGATAAATTAACCCTGGGTCTTCAACTGGGCTGGACTATTCAGAGGGGGATAAATTATCCCTGGGTCTTCAACTGGGCTGGACTATTCAGAGGGAGATAAATTATCCCTGGGTCTTCATCTGGGCTGAAATATTCAGAGGGAGATAAATTATCCCTGGGTCTTCATCTGGGCTGTAATATTCAGAGGGAGATAAATTATCCCTGGGTCTTCAACTGGGCTGGAATATTCAGAGGAAGATAAATTATCCCTGGGTCTTCATCTGGGCTGTAATATTTAGAGGGAGATAAATTACCCCTGGGTCTTCATCTGGGCTGGACTATTCAGAGGGGGATAAATTATCCCTGGGTCTTCAACTGGGCTGGACTATTCAGAGGGAGATAAATTATCCCTGGGTCTTCATCTGGGCTGGAATATTCAGAGGGAGATAAATTATCCCTGGGTCTTCATCTGGGCTGGAATATTCAGAGGGAGATAAATTATCCCTGGGTCTTCATCTGGGCTGTAATATTCAGAGGGAGATAAATTATCCCTGGGTCTTCATCTGGGCTGGAATATTCAGAGGGAGATAAATTACCTCTGGGTCTTCATCTGGGCTGGAATATTCAGAGGAAGATAAATTATCCCTGGGTCTTCATCTGGGCTGTAATATTTAGAGTTAGATAAATTACCCCTGGGTCTTCATCTGGGCTGGACTATTCAGAGGAGATAAATTATCCCTGGGTCTTCATCTGGGCTGGACTATTCAGAGGAGATAAATTATCCCTGGGTCTTCAACTGGGCTGGAATATTCAGAGGGAGATGAATTATCCCTGGGTCTTCAACAGGGCTGGACTACTCAGAGGGAGATAAATGCAGAGCAGAATGTTAAAGCTGTACAGAACCACCTCAGGTCTGGTGTGATGTTAAAGCTGTACAGAACCACCTCAGGTCTGGTGTGATGTTAAAGCTGTACAGAACCACCTCAGGTCTGGTGTGATGTTAAAGCTGTACAGAACCACCTCAGGTCTGGTGTGATGTTAAAGCTGTACAGAACCACCTCAGGTCTGGTGTGATGTGTGACGCTGTACAGAACCACCTCAGGTCTGGTGTGATGTTAAAGCTGTACAGAACCACCTCAGGTCTGGTGTGATGTGTGACGCTGTACAGAACCACCTCAGGTCTGGTGTGATGTGTGACGCTGTACAGAACCACCTCAGGTCTGGTGTGATGTGTGACGCTGTACAGAACCACCTCAGGTCTGGTGTGATGTGTGAAGCTGTACAGAACCACCTCAGGTCTGGTGTGATGTGTGAAGCTGTACAGAACCACCTCAGGTCTGGTGTGATGTTAAAGCTGTACAGAACCACCTCAGGTCTGGTGTGATGTGTGAAGCTGTACAGAACCACCTCAGGTCTGGTGTGATGTGTGAAGCTGTACAGAACCACCTCAGGTCTGGTGTGATGTGTGAAGCTGTACAGAACCACCTCAGGTCTGGTGTGATGTGTGAAGCTGTACAGAACCACCTCAGGTCTGGTGTGATGTGTGAAACCACCTCAGCTGTACAGAACCACCTCAGGTCTGGTGTGATGTGTAATGCTGTACAGAACCACCTCAGGTCTGGTGTGATGTGTGAAGCTGTACAGAACCACCTCAGGTCTGGTGTGATGTGTGAAGCTGTACAGAACCACCTCAGGTCTGGTGTGATGTGTGAAGCTGTACAGAACCACCTCAGGTCTGGTGTGATGTGTAATGCTGTGACCACCCCAGGTCTGGTGTGATGTTAAAGCAGAACCACCTCAGGTCTGGTGTGATGTGTGAAGCTGTACAGAACCACCTCAGGTCTGGTGTGATGTTAAAGCTGTACAGAACCACCTCAGGTCTGGTGTGATGTTAAAGCTGTACAGAACCACCTCAGGTCTGGTGTGATGTTAAAGCTGTACAGAACCACCTCAGGTCTGGTGTGATGTTAAAGCTGTACAGAACCACCTCAGGTCTGGTGTGATGTGTGACGCTGTACAGAACCACCCCAGGTCTGGTGTGATGTGTGAAGCTGTACAGAACCACCCCAGGTCTGGTGTGATGTGTGAAGCTGTACAGAACCACCCCAGGTCTGGTGTGATGTTAAAGCTGTACAGAACCACCTCAGGTCTGGTGTGATGTGTAATGCTGTACAGAACCACCCCAGGTCTGGTGTGATGTTAAAGCTGTACAGAACCACCCCAGGTCTGGTGTGATGTGTGAAGCTGTACAGAACCACCCCAGGTCTGGTGTGATGTTAAAGCTGTACAGAACCACCTCAGGTCTGGTGTGATGTGTAATGCTGTACAGAACCACCCCAGGTCTGGTGTGATGTTAAAGCTGTACAGAACCACCCCAGGTCTGGTGTGATGTGTGAAGCTGTACAGAACCACCCCAGGTCTGGTGTGATGTTAAAGCTGTACAGAACCACCTCAGGTCTGGTGTGATGTTAAAGCTGTACAGAACCACCTCAGGTCTGGTGTGATGTTAAAGCTGTACAGAACCACCTCAGGTCTGGTGTGATGTGTGACGCTGTACAGAACCACCCCAGGTCTGGTGTGATGTGTGAAGCTGTACAGAACCACCCCAGGTCTGGTGTGATGTTAAAGCTGTACAGAACCACCTCAGGTCTGGTGTGATGTGTAATGCTGTACAGAACCACCCCAGGTCTGGTATGATGTGTGACGCTGTACAGAACCACCTCAGGTCTGGTGTGATGTGTGACGCTGTACAGAACCACCTCAGGTCTGGTGTGATGTGTGACGCTGTACAGAACCACCTCAGGTCTGGTGTGATGTGTGACGCTGTACAGGACCACCCCAGGTCTGGTGTGATGTTAAAGCTGTACAGAACCACCTCAGGTCTGGTGTGATGTTAAAGCTGTACAGAACCACCTCAGGTCTGGTGTGATGTGTGACGCTGTACAGAACCACCTCAGGTCTGGTGTGATGTGTGACGCTGTACAGGACCACCTCAGGTCTGGTGTGATGTGTGACGCTGTACAGGACCACCTCAGGTCTGGTGTGATGTGTAAATGCTGTACAGAACCACCTCAGGTCTGGTGTGATGTGTGAAGCTGTACAGAACCACCTCAGGTCTGGTGTGATGTGTGACGCTGTACAGAACCACCTCAGGTCTGGTGTGATGTTAAAGCTGTACAGAACCACCTCAGGTCTGGTGTGATGTGTAATGCTGTACAGGACCACCCCAGGTCTGGTGTGATGTTAAAGCTGTACAGAACCACCTCAGGTCTGGTGTGATGTTAAAGCTGTACAGAACCACCTCAGGTCTGGTGTGATGTGTAATGCTGTACAGAACCACCTCAGGTCTGGTGTGATGTGTGACGCTGTACAGAACCACCTCAGGTCTGGTGTGATGTGTGGTTGAAGACACCTGTACTCACACCGTCTAGCATTCCTTCAACACAGAATCAGAATAAACCACTGTGTACAGCTAGGACGGTGAACCTCAGAGCCCAGTCAGGACGCAGATTCTCTTTCTCCGTTCATCAGGAGATTTACATTTACATTTTACATTTAAGTCATTTAGCAGACGTTCTTATCCAGAGCGACTTACAAATTGGTGCATTCACCTTATGACATCCAGTGGAACAGCCACTTTACAATAGTGCATCTAAATCTTTTAGGGGGGTGAGAAGGATTACTTATCCTATCCTAGGTATTCCTTGAAGAGAGTGGAGGGGTGGAGGATGGCAGAGCAGAGAGGTAGTGATTGTGTCATTTTTCCCAGTGCCTCCCGACTCCCACCCCCTCTGCCAAACACAAAGCTCTGAATAACCCTGACGTCGTTTTCGTCCCTGCCTCCTCCGCCTCCCACCTCTTGTCTCTCTGTCCCGGAGTCAAATGTTCACGTCAATGTGCAGATGTCACTACCCTTCCCCCGGTGTCACAGGGGTGCCATCCGATGCTCACCTGCATGTGGCATGGGGCTCAGAGGGCATAACAGAGCGATGGAAAGGAGAGAGGGCTGTGCAGCGGGTCTCGACGCCGCGCAGATTTACATTTCACTGCTTGATTGATTCCACCTGCCCTGCTTTCAACGCTCATCCACCCTCATCCACCCTCATCCACCCCTCCTCCTCCATCCCTCCTCCTCCACCCCTCCTCCTCCACCCCTCCTCCTCCACCCCCGTCCATCCACCCCTCCTCCTCCTCCACCCCTCCTCCTCCACCCCTCCTCCTCCACCCCGTCCATCCACCCCTCCACTCTGTCGTGTCCCTCCTCCTCCACCCCTCCTCCTCCACCCCTCCTCCTCCACCCCGTCCATCCACCCCTCCACTCTGTCGTGTCCCTCCTCCTCCACCCCTGTCCATCCACCCCTCCACTCTGTCGTGTCCCTCCTCCTCCACCTCTCCTCCTCCACCCCTCCACTCTGTCGTGTCCATCCTCCTCCACCCCTGTCCATCCACCCCTCCACTCTGTCGTGTCCCTCCTCCTCCACCCCTGTCCATCCACCCCTCCACTCTGTCGTGTCCCTCCTCCTCCACCCCCGTCCATCCACCACTCCACTCTGTCGTGTCCCTCCTCCTCCACCCCTGTCCATCCACCCCTCCACTCTGTCGTGTCCCTCCTCCTCCACCCCTCCTCCTCCACCCCTCCACTCTGTCGTGTCCATCCTCCTCCACCCCTGTCCATCCACCCCTCCACTCTGTCGTGTCCCTCCTCCTCCACCCCTGTCCATCCACCCCTCCACACTGTCGTGTCCCTCCTCCTCCACCCCCCGTCCATCCACCACTCCACTCTGTCGTGTCCGTCCTCCTCCACCCCTGTCCATCCACCCCTCCACTCTGTCGTGTCCATCCTCCTCCACCCCTGTCCATCCACCCCTCCACTCTGTCGTGTCCCTCCTCCTCCACCCCTCCTCCTCCACCCCTCCACTCTGTCGTGTCCCTCCTCCTCCACCCCTGTCCATCCACCCCTCCACTCTGTCGTGTCCCTCCTCCTCCACCCCCGTCCATCCACCCCTCCACTCTGTCGTGTCCCTCCTCCTCCACCCCTGTCCATCCAACCCTCCTCCCCCTCCCCGTCCATCCACCCCTCCACTCTGTAGTGTCCCTCCTCCTCCACCCCTGTCCATCCACCCCTCCACTCTGTCGTGTCCCTCCTCCTCCACCCCTGTCCATCCACCCCTCCACTCTGTCGTGTCCCTCCTCCTCCACCCCGTCCATCCAACCCTCCTCCCCCTCCCCGTCCATCCAACCCTCCTCCCTCTCCCCGTCCATCCAACCCTCCTCCCTCTCCCCGTCCATCCACCCCTCCACTCTGTCGTGTCCCTCCTCCTCCACCCCTGTCCATCCACCCCTCCACTCTGTCGTGTCCCTCCTCCTCCACCCCGTCCATCCAACCCTCCTCCCCCTCCCCGTCCATCCAACCCTCCTCCCTCTCCCCGTCCATCCAACCCTCCTCCCTCTCCCTGTCCATCCACCCCTCCACTCTGTCGTGTCCCTCCTCCTCCACCCCTGTCCATCCACCCTCCACTCTGTTGTGTCCATCCTCCTCCACCCCTGTCCATCCAACCCTCCACTCTGTCGTGTCCCTCCTCCTCCACCCCTGTCCATCCACCCCTCCACTCTGTCGTGTCCCTCCTCCTCCACCCCTGTCCATCCAACCCTCCTCCCCCTCCCCGTCCATCCACCCCTCCACTCTGTCGTGTCCCTCCTCCTCCACCCCTGTCCATCCACCCCTCCACTCTGTCGTGTCCATCCTCCTCCACCCCTGTCCATCCAACCCTCCACTCTGTCGTGTCCCTCCTCCTCCACCCCTGTCCATCCACCCCTCCACTCTGTCGTGTCCCTCCTCCTCCACCCCTGTCCATCCACCCCTCCACTCTGTCGTGTCCCTCCTCCTCCACCGCTGTCCATCCAACCCTCCTCCCCTCCCCGTCCATCCACCCCTCCACTCTGTCGTGTCCCTCCTCCTCCACCCCTGTCCATCCAACCCTCCTCCCCCTCCCCGTCCATCCACCCCTCCACTCTGTCGTGTCCCTCCTCCTCCACCCCTGTCCATCCAACCCTCCTCCTCCACCCCTGTCCATCCAACCCTCCTCCCCTCCCCGTCCATCCAACCCTCCTCCCCTCCCCCCCGTCCATCCAACCCTCCCCCCCCTCCCCGTCCATCCAACCCTCCTCCCCCTCCCCGTCCATCCAACCCTCCTCCCCCTCCCCATCCATCCAACCCTCCTCCTCCACCCTGCCGTACATTGCACCCCTCCATCCCTTCCCCTCCTCCACCATCCATCCCTACCCACCTCTACACCTCTACCCCTCGAACCCGCTTCCTCCCCTCCATACCTGCCTGCTCCAGCCATCTGTTCAGGGGAAAGATCGCAACCATTGACTCAAACTAGAAATGATGAACAAAAGTAACACATGCCAGTTCACTGAATCTCTCTCTCTCTCTCTCTCTCTCTCTCTCTCTCTCTCTCTCTCTCTCTCTCTCTCTCGCTCTCTCGCTCTCTCTCTCTCTCTCTCTCTCTCTCTCTCTGTCTCTCTCTCTGTCTCTGTCTCTCCCTCTGTCAATTCAATTCATTTCAATTTAAGGTCTTTATTGGCATGGGAAACATATGTCTCTCACAACCATAAAGGGCAATGGGCTCTATGACTGATTCAACTATTTTTAGCCAGATCCTAATTGGTATGTCGAATTTTATGTTCCTTTTGATGGCATAGAATGCCCTTCTTGCCTTGTCTCTCAGATCGTTCACACCTTTGTGGAAGTTACCTGTGGCGCTGATGTTTAGGCTGAGGTATGTATAGTTTTTCTGTGTGCTCCAGGGCAACAGTTTCTAGATGGAATTTGTATTTGTGGTCCTGGTGACTGGACCTTTTTTGGAACACCATTATTTTTGTCATACTGAGATTCACTGTCAGGGCCCAGGTCTGTCAGAATGTGTGCAGAAGATCTAGGTGCTGCTGAAGGCCCTCCTTGGTTGGGGACAGAAGCACCAGATAATCTCTACTAGACCAGATCATCTCTGTCCAGAAGCACCTCTACAACATGGCGCTGACAGAGATGGCCGCCTCGCTTCGCGTTCTTAGGAAAATATGCAGTATTTAGTTTTTTTTTAATGTAATTATTTCTTACACTGTTAAATCTTAAGTCTTAATACCGGGAGGAACTATTGGATTTAAGAGCAACATTACGTCCTGGAATACGGCTTTCCCAAAGCGGATCCTCTGTTCGGTCCACCACCCAGGACAATGGATCGGATCCCAGCCGGTGACCCAAAACAACGGCGCCGCAGAAGGGGCAGACGGAGCGGTCTTCTGGTCAGGCTCCATAAAAGGGCACATCGCCCACCGCTCCCGAGTATACTACTCGCAAATGTCGGCTCTCGACCTTCGCCTCTCTTTTGTTTTGTATTTTTATTTTGTGTGTGTTTAACTCTGTAAACACGCTGGATAATTCAGAATGAAGAGCTTGAACGATTCATTGACGAGAGAAAGAAAAATGTCGCTGGTTTCGGAGGATTCAAGAATTGTTAAGGACAACAAACACAATCAACAAAACAAAACCAGGTTGGCCAATAGGTATCAACGATGGAACCCAAACCATCCCCTAGTAAGAGGGCGCGAGTGTGGCGAGTGGGTGAGAGGTTTACTAATATGGGATGTTGACTTGTTAAAATCCATCAATGAAAGGCTTGCTAAACTTGATGTCTTGGATATATTACGAGAGGACATTAATGCATTTATGTGCCAGTCTAGAATTCAGCCAATGTCAGATGGGTGATCTGAGGAAAGAGAACAGGGTCTCTGTTGACTCTATTCACGGCAAGGTGGAGGTGGCACAAAGGGAGAACAAACAACTTAAAGAAACCTTGCTCTATGTACAATGTCGATCAATGGGGAACAATCTAATATTCTCAGGGATACCCGGAGAATGACAACAGCAGAGGCTGTGAGTCCGAGACTTTATGTCAACTCAACTAAAACTGCCCACGGATGTTGTGCGTAATGCCACTTTCTTCAGAGTCCATAGAATAGGCAAGGACTCTGGGGAATAGGCCATGTTCTCCAGAGTCCATAGAATGGGTAAGGCCTCTGGGGAATAGGCCACTTTCTCCAGAGTCCATAGAATAGGTAAGGCCTCTGGGGAATAGGCCACGTTCTCCAGAGTCCATAGAATAGGTAAGGCCTCTGGGGAATAGGCCACGTTCTCCAGAGTCCATAGAATGGGTAAGGCCTCTGGGGAATAGGCCACGTTCTCCAGAGTCCATAGAATGGGTAAGGACTCTGGGGAATAGGCCACTTTCTCCAGAGTCCATAGAATGGGTAAGGACTCTGGGGAATAGGCCACGTTCTCCAGAGTCCATAGAATAGGTAAGGCCTCTGGGGAATAGGCCACGTTCTCCAGAGTCCATAGAATGGGTAAGGACTCTGGGGAATAGGCCACGTTCTCCAGAGTCCATAGAATAGGTAAGGACTCTGGGGAATAGGCCACTTTCTCCAGAGTCCATAGAATGGGTAAGGACTCTGGGGAATAGGCCACGTTCTCCAGAGTCCATAGAATAGGTAAGGCCTCTGGGGAATAGGCCACTTTCTCCAGAGTCCATAGAATGGGTAAGGACTCTGGGGAATAGGCCACTTTCTCCAGAGTCCATAGAATAGGTAAGGCCTCTGGGGAATAGGCTACTTTCTCCAGAGTCCATAGATTAGGTAAGGCCTCTGGGGAATAGGCCACTTTCTCCAGAGTCCATAGATTAGGTAAGGCCTCTGGGGAATAGGCCACTTTCTCCAGAGTCCATAGATTAGGTAAGGCCTCTGGGGAATAGGCCACGTTCTCCAGAGTCCATAGAATAGGTAAGGCCTCTGGGGAATAGGCCACTTTCTCCAGAGTCCATAGAATAGGTAAGGCCTCTGGGGAATAGGCCACTTTCTCCAGAGTCCATAGATTAGGTAAGGCCTCTGGGGAATAGGCCACTTTCTCCAGAGTCCATAGATTAGGTAAGGCCTCTGGGGAATAGGCCACTTTCTCCAGAGTCCATAGAATAGGTAAGGCCTCTGGGGAATAGGCCACGGGCTATTATTGCATGTTTTGATCAATTTAACCAAAAGGAAATGACGAAGAACATGGGGAGAGAACTCAGAGACACTGATTTTTGGAATGAATAATCACTCCCCCACCGAGATCAATGAAAGGACAAAAAAACTATATCCCATCATGATAAACTTTATATCAACGGGCAACTGTATCGGGACTCTAGAGTAACTCCCTGGCTATGTTAATCCAACTGTATCAGGACTCTAGAGTAACTCCCTGGCTATGTTAATCCAACTGTATCAGGACTCTAGAGTAACTCCCTGGCTATTTTAATCCAACTGTATCAGGACTCTAGAGTAACTCCCTGGCTATTTTAATCCAACTGTATCAGGACTCTAGAGTAACTCCCTGGCTATTTTAATCCAACTGTATCAGGACTCTAGAGTAACTCCCTGGCTATTTTAATCCAACTGTATCAGGACTCTAGAGTAACTCCCTGGCTATTTTAATCCAACTGTATCAGGACTCTAGAGTAACTCCCTGGCTATTCCAATCCAACTGTATCAGGACTCTAGAGTAACTCCCTGGCTATTTTAATCCAACTGTATCAGGACTCTAGAGTAACTCCCTGGCTATTTTAATCCAACTGTATCAGGACTCTAGAGTAACTCCCTGGCTATTTTAATCCAACTGTATCTGGACTCTAGAGTAACTCCCTGGCTATTCCAATCCAACTGTATCAGGACTCTAGAGTAACTCCCTGGCTATTTTAATCCAACTGTATCAGGACTCTAGAGTAACTCCCTGGCTATTTTAATCCAACTGTATCAGGACTCTAGAGTAACTCCCTGGCTATTTTAATCCAACTGTATCGGGACTCTAGAGTAACTCCCTGGCTATTTTAATCCAACTGTATCAGGACTCTAGAGTAACTCCCTGGCTATTTTAATCCAACTGTATCAGGACTCTAGAATAACTCCCTGGCTATTTTAATCCAACTGTATCAGGACTCTAGAGTAACTCCCTGGCTATTTTAATCCAACTGTATCAGGACTCTAGAGTAACTCCCTGGCTATTTTAATCCAACTGTATCAGGACTCTAGAGTAACTCCCTGGCTATTTTAATCCAACTGTATCAGGACTCTAAAGTAACTCCCTGGCTATTTTAATCCAACTGTATCAGGACTCTAGAGTAACTCCCTGGTTATTTTAATCCAACTGTATCAGGACTCTAGAGTAACTCCCTGGCTATTTTAATCCAACTGTATCAGGACTCTAGAGTAACTCCCTGGCTATTTTAATCCAACTGTATCGGGACTCTAGAGTAACTCCCTGGCTATGTTAATCCAACTGTATCAGGACTCTAGAGTAACTCCCTGGCTATTTTAATCCAACTGTATCAGGACTCTAGAGTAACTCCCTGGCTATTTTAATCCAACTGTATCAGGACTCTAGAGTAACTCCCTGGCTATTTTAATCCAACTGTATCAGGACTCTAGAGTAACTCCCTGGCTATGTTAATCCAACTGTATCAGGACTCTAGAGTAACTCCCTGGCTATTTTAATCCAACTGTATCAGGACTCTAGAGTAACTCCCTGGCTATTTTAATCCAACTGTATCAGGACTCTAGAGTAACTCCCTGGCTATGTTAATCCAACTGTATCAGGACTCTAGAGTAACTCCCTGGCTATGTTAATCCAACTGTATCAGGACTCTAGAGTAACTCCCTGGCTATTCCAATCCAACTGTATCAGGACTCTAGAGTAACTCCCTGGCTATTTTAATCCAACTGTATCAGGACTCTAGAGTAACTCCCTGGCTATTTTAATCCAACTGTATCAGGACTCTAGAGTAACTCCCTGGCTATGTTAATCCAACTGTATCAGGACTCTAGAGTAACTCCCTGGCTATTTTAATCCAACTGTATCAGGACTCTAGAGTAACTCCCTGGCTATTTTAATCCAACTGTATCAGGACTCTAGAGTAACTCCCTGGCTATTTTAATCCAACTGTATCAGGACTCTAGAGTAACTCCCTGGCTATTTTAATCCAACTGTATCAGGACTCTAGAGTAACTCCCTGGCTATTTTAATCCAACTGTATCAGGACTCTAGAGTAACTCCCTGGCTATTTTAATCCAACTGTATCAGGACTCTAGAGTAACTCCCTGGCTATGTTAATCCAACTGTATCAGGACTCTAGAGTAACTCCCTGGCTATTTTAATCCAACTGTATCAGGACTCTAGAGTAACTCCCTGGCTATTTTAATTTAATGTTCAAATTTGAGTTTGTGTGTTGTAGTGTAGTGTATCTTCATCTCTTGATAAGGAAAGGGCTGCATATAGCTCAGGTTAATGTATGTAGTTTCCCCTAACAATATAGATGAGGTTTTTTAACTTGGTCAACATAAATAATATTCATATTATGGCTTTGACCGAAACACATTTAGATGCATCAGTAAATGATGGGCAAATTAACATTCATGGATATAG
The DNA here is from genome assembly GCF_023373465.1 of Oncorhynchus keta. Classification (NCBI taxonomy): domain Eukaryota; kingdom Metazoa; phylum Chordata; class Actinopteri; order Salmoniformes; family Salmonidae; genus Oncorhynchus; species Oncorhynchus keta. The sequence goes on from NC_068424.1 coordinate 84,295,386, forward strand.
TCTACTGAGAAGGGACAGGAATCATAGATATAGTCTACTGAGAAGAGACAGGAATCATAGATATAGTCTACTGAGAAGGGACAGGAATCATGGATATAGTCTACTGAGAAGGGACAGGAATCATAGATATAGTCTACTGAGAAGGGACAGGAATCATAGATATAGTCTACTGAGAAGAGACAGGAATCATAGATATAGTCTACTGAGAAGAGACAGGAATCATAGATATAGTCTACTGAGAAGAGACAGGAATCATAGATATAGTCTACTGAGAAGGGACAGGAATCATAGATATAGTCTACTGAGAAGAGACAGGAATCATAGATATAGTCTACTGAGAAGGGACAGGAATCATGGATATAGTCTACTGAGAAGGGACAGGAATCATAGATATAGTCTACTGAGAAGGGACAGGAATCATAGATATAGTCTACTGAGAAGGGACAGGAATCATAGATATAGTCTACTGAGAAGGGACAGGAATCATAGATATAGTCTACTGAGAAGGGACAGGAATCATAGATATAGTCTACTGAGAAGGGACAGGAATCATAGATATAGTCTACTGAGAAGGGACAGGAATCATAGATATAGTCTACTGAGAAGGGACAGGAATCATAGATATAGTCTACTGAGAAGAGACAGGAATCATAGATATAGTCTACTGAGAAGAGACAGGAATCATAGATATAGTCTACTGAGAAGGGACAGGAATCATAGATATAGTCTACTGAGAAGGGACAGGAATCATAGATATAGTCTACTGAGAAGAGACAGGAATCATAGATATAGTCTACTGAGAAGAGACAGGAATCATAGATATAGTCTACTGAGAAGGGACAGGAATCATAGATATAGTCTACTGAGAAGGGACAGGAATCATAGATATAGTCTACTGAGAAGAGACAGGAATCATAGATATAGTCTACTGAGAAGAGACAGGAATCATAGATATAGTCTACTGAGAAGGGACAGGAATCATAGATATAGTCTACTGAGAAGGGACAGGAATCATAGATATAGTCTACTGAGAAGGGACAGGAATCATAGATATAGTCTACTGAGAAGGGACAGGAATCATAGATATAGTCTACTGAGAAGGGACAGGAATCATAGATATAGTCTACTGAGAAGGGACAGGAATCATAGATATAGTCTACTGAGAAGAGACAGGAATCATAGATATAGTCTACTGAGAAGAGACAGGAATCATAGATATAGTCTACTTAAAAGGGACAGGAATAGGAATGGTGGGGGTGTAGCACTGTATATTCAGAAGCATATACCTTTTAAGAGAAGGGATGACCTTAATGTAGGTCAAGTAGAGGCACTATGGGCTCAGGTACATCTGCCTCACCAGGCACCCATATTGGTAGGATGTGTGTATAGACCTCCTAGCTCTAAGGTGTCCTATCTGGATGACTTATGTACTGGCTTTGACCAGGCCACAGATAGCAACAGAGATGTATTCATCTTGGGTGATTTTAATATAAATTGGAAAGATCACAATAATTACAATAGAACAAAATTGATGAGATATGCCGAGAACTGTGGTTTGAAACAAATGGTTAATGATACTACTAGATCTTCAATTAAGTTGGGTCATCGTTCAGACACATGCATTGATCTGATGTTCTGTAATATACCATTGCAATGCTTAAAAGCCAGATCAATGCCAGTGGGCTGGACAGACCATAATATTGTGACCATAACCATGAACACCAAGGTTTTGTGGTTAAGAGACATTTTAAAACATTTTAATCATGAGCTATTTCTAAATGCTGGTGTACCCTGGGAGCTGATTTATCTAGAGGATGATTTAAATCACGCTACAGAATGTTTTATTGATTTGCTCATGGAGGTAATGGACCATCATGCCCCTATAAGAAAGAGCACAGTTGGTGCTCGTCCATCTCCATGGATTGATGATGAACTGGGTGAAGCTTTTTCTCAAAGAAATATGGCAAAAGTCTTAGCAGCCAAGTCAAAATTTGAAATTGATGAACAGAATTATAGAACATTATAGAACATTACGTAATGATGCAGTTAAATTGAATCGAAGGGGGGAAAAAAGTTATTTTACAAAAATGCTTTTACTGATTGTAAAAATGATTGTAAAAAGGTATGGGACACAGTTAAGGGCTTACTTGGTACATCTATCTCATCATGCCCCATCTAGTGTGGAGGTTGACGGAAGAATAAATAACAAAACTAGTTGATATATATACAGCCAATCATTTTGCAGATTTATTTTTTTTTACAAAGAAAATTAATTTACTGAGCAACTATGTAGACATACATTCTTCCAAACAAGCTATTGTCCAATCGATTGATGATCATATTATGAGCAACAAGATCTGCTCTTTTAGTCTGCAAACGGTGTCTTTGGAGGAGTTGTTAAACCTATTGAGGTCATTACTTGATGGTAAATCTACAGGTTATGGTCTTATGGACAATTTTTTGCTTCGCAGTGCTGCTCCACAGATTGCAGTTCCACTGATAAACATTGGTCACTTCAGAATTGGGATGTTTGCAAATGTATAGGAGCATGTTGAAATTGTGTACTATTCCGAAAGACTGCAAAGAACCCATTACTCCGGCCAATAGTCGACCAATTAGTCTACTCCCTACACTCAGTAAGATATTAGAGGGTATTGTGAGTAGACAAATATGGGAGAACATGGAAAAGAATGATCTGATTACAGCCAATCAGCATGCTTATCGCAAAAAACATTCCACTACCACTGCATTGGTTGACATGACTGACCAGTGGCTCAATGCTATGGATAATGGCAAGTTTGTGGGTGTACTATTTTTAGATTTCAGTGCAGCATTTCATTTAGTGGATCATGAAATAATTTTGACCAAATTAATGCATTATGGTTTTAAGGAGGTAGCATTGAATTGGGTACAGTCATATCTAACTGACAGGAAACAGTCCACCTATATCAATGGTTCATTTTCTTCCACTCATGGGTTAAACTGTGGAATACCGCAGGGCAGCTGTCTTGGGCCACTTCTCTATTTAATATATACCAACCACCTTCACTATGCCTTAGAAAACTCAAGCTACTATATTTGCAGATGATACTACAATTTATGCAGCAAGAAAATTGGTTCAACAGGTACAGCAAACTTTACAAGGAGATTTGGAGAATATCAGGAAGTGGGTTTGCCAAAACAAATTTGTTTTAAACACCAAGAAAACCAAAGTTATGTTGGTCTGTTCCACTAGGAAAAGGCCAAAACAGCATGGGATACAATTAAGTATGGGAGGAGTACAAATTGAAGAAGTGGCAGAAACCAAACTATTGGGAGTGCAGCTAGACAACTGCTTATCATGGTTGTCTTAAATAACTAATCTATGTAAGGAAATTATTAAAACAGCATGCATACTCAGAAGGATAGCTAAATATTTACCAGGAAATATTATTCAGCAAATAACACAAGCATTAATTGAGAGTCCGGTGAACTATTGTTCGGTGGTCTGGGGAAATGCATCATCAAGTGAAGTTAGGAGGCTGCAGAATGCACAGAACAAAGCAGCAAGGCTGGTTTTAAGGTGGAGATATGGTTCTTCCGTTGCAGTCATGCGCAATGTTCTTGGTTGGTCATGAATTGACAAGATCATTTTAAAAAAGATGATTATTTTATTTCATAATATACATCATTTAAAACGGCGAAGTTCTATTCACAACGGTATTCAGTTGGTAAGAGACAGACATTCCGTAAATACTAGGAATACATTGTCCACCACCTATGCGTTATCCAGACAGAAAAGAGAAATAGGCAAAAGAACAAAAAACAAAAAATAAACAAACATCTCACTGGTAAGAAGAAGGGCGGGGGTGTATTCCTTATGAATAATGAGTCGTGGTCATAACAACATACAGGAACTCAAGTCCTTTTGTTCACCAGACCTAGAATTCCATACAATCAAATGCCAACCGCATTATCTTCCAAGAGAATTATCTTTGATCATAATCACAGCCGTATTATATCCCCCTCCCAAGCAGACACATCAACGGACCTGAAAGAACTTCATTGGACTCTATGTAAACTGGAAACTACATATCCTGAGGCTGCATTTATTGTAGCTGAGGATTTTAACAAAGCTGATCTGAAAACAAGGTTCCCTAAATTTGATCAGCATATCGAATGCGCAACCCTGGTATAACCCTGGAACGTTATTACTCTAACCTCTGCGACGCATACAAAGCCCTCCCTCGCCCTCCTTTCGGCAAATCTGACCACAACTCCATTTTGTTGCTCCCAGCCTATAGACCGAAACTAAAACAGGAAACGCCCGTGCTCAGGGTCTATTCAACGCTGGTCCGACCAATCTGATTCCACGCTTCAAGATTGCTTCGATCACGTGGACTGTTCCGGATAGCCTCAGACAACAAAATTAATGTATATGCTGATAGTCCATCGGTGTTGTGACTATTAAAATCTTCCCCAACCAGAAATTGTGGATTGACGGCAGCATTCACGCAAAAATGAAAGTGCGAACATTTGTTGACTTCCGTAACCGTAAAAGCCTTGGTTTCATGCTTGATGCCCTCAATCTCACACAAAATATCAATGAACCTGCCAGGTACAACCCCAAAGCTGTAAACACGGGCACCCTCATAGATATCATCGTAACCAACTTGCCCTCCAAATACACCTCTGCTGTTTTCAACCAAGATCTAGACAATCTGACCCTCCCTTTCTAAAATTATCTGCCGAAATTGTTGCAACCCCTGTTACTAGCAAGTTCAACCTCTCTTTCGTATCATTTAAGATTCCCAAAGATTGGAAAGCAGCCGTGGTCATCCCCCTCTTCTAAGGGGGAATCGCTCTAGACCCAAACTGCAAACCTAAACTGCAGACGTATATCTATCGTACCCTGTCTTTCTAAGGTCTTCAAAAGCCAAGTTCACAAACAGACCATTTAGAATCCCACCATACCTTCTCCGCAATGCAATCTGGTTTCAGATCTGGTCATGGGTGCACCTCAGACACGCTCAAGGTCCTAAACAATATCATAACCGCCATCGATAAGAGACAATACTGTGCAGCCGTATTCATCGACCTGGCCAAGGCTTTCGACTATGTCAATCACCACATTTGTATCGGCGGACTCAACAGCCTTGGTTTCTCAAATGAATGCCTTGCCAGGTTCACCAACTACTTCTCTGACAGAATTCAGTGTGTCAAATCAGAGGGCCTGTTGTCCGGGTCTCTGGCAGTTTCTATGGGGGTGCCACAGGGTTCAATTCTCAGGCCGACTCTCTTCTCTGTTTACATCAATGATGTTGCTGCCCAGCAGTTGCTCCTGCTGCTGGTGTTCTTCTGATCCACCTCTACGCAGACGACATCATTCTGTATACTTCTGCCCCTTCCTTGGACACTGTGTTAACTAACCTCCAGATGAGCTTCAATGCCATACAACTCTCCTTCCGTGGCCTCCAACTGCTCCGAAATGCATGCTCTTCAACCAATTGCTGCCCGCACCTGCCCGCCCGTCCAGCATCACTACTCTAGGCGGTTCTGACTTAGAATATGTGGACAACTACACATACCTAGGTGTCTGGTTAGACTGTAAACTCTCCTTCCAGACTCACATTAAACATCACTCATGCTGCCAAACATACCCTCGTAAAACTGACCATCCTACCGATCCTCGACGTCGGCGATGTCATTTACAACATAGCCTCCGACACTCTACTCAACTAACTGGATGCAGTCTATCACAGTGCCATCCGTTTTGTCACCAAAGCCCCATATACAGGTCATCTACAAGTCTCTGTTAGGTATAAAGCCCCGCCTTATCTCAGCTCACTGGTCACCATAGCAGCACCCACACGTAGCCGACCGTCCAGGTCCAGGTATATCTCACTGGTCACCCCCAAAGCCAATTCCTCCTTTGGCCGCCTTTCCTTCCAGTTCTCTGCTGCCAATGACTGGAACGAACTGCAAAAATCACTGAAGCTGGAGACTTATATTTTCCTCACTAACTTTAAACATCAGCTACCTGAGCAGCTTACTGATCGCTGCAGCTGTACAAAGTCCACCTGTAAATAGCCCACCTAATCTACTTACCACATCCCCATATTGTTTTAATTTACCTTTCTGCTATTTTCTACACCAGTATCTCTACATGCACACCATCATCTGCTCATCTATCACACCAGTGTTAATTTTCTACATTATAATTACTTTGCTACTATGGCCTATTTATTGCCTTACCTCCTCACTCCATTTGCACACACTGTATATAGACTTCACTCTATTGTGTTATTGACTGTATGCTTGTTTATTCCATGTGTAACTCTGTGTTGTTGTTTGTGTCGCACTGCTTTGCTTTATCTTGGCCAGGTCGCAGTTGTAAATGAGAACTTGTTCTTGGTTAAATAAAGGTGAAATAAAAAACAAATAAAATGGAGACAGTGTGTAGAGTGTGCATAGAGACCGTGTGTAGAGTGTGCATAGAGACAGTGTGTCGAGTGTGCATGGAGACAGTGTGTAGAGTGTGCATAGAGATAGTGTGTGAGTGTGCACAGAGACAGTGTGTAGAGTGTGCATAGAGACCGTGTGTAGAATGTGCATAGAGACAGTGTGTGAGTGTGCACAGAGACAGTGTGTAGAGTGTGCATAGAGACCGTGTGTAGAATGTGCATAGAGACAGTGTGTCGAGTGTGCATAGAGACCGTGTGTAGAGTGTGCATAGAGACAGTGTGTCGAGTGTGCATGGAGACAGTGTGTAGAGTGTGCATAGAGATAGTGTGTGAGTGTGCACAGAGACAGTGTGTAGAGTGTGCATAGAGACCGTGTGTAGAATGTGCATAGAGACAGTGTGTGAGTGTGCACAGAGACAGTGTGTAGAGTGTGCATAGAGACCGTGTGTAGAATGTGCATAGAGACAGTGTGTCGAGTGTGCATAGAGACAGTGTGTCGAGTGTGCATGGAGACAGTGTGTAGAGTGTGCATAGAGACCGTGTGTAGAATGTGCATAGAGACAGTGTGTCGAGTGTGCATGGAGACAGTGTGTAGAGTGCATAGAGACAGTGTGTAGAGTGTGCATAGAGACACTGTGTAGAGTGTGCATAGAGACAGTGTGTAGAATGTGCATAGAGACAGTGTGTAGAGTGTGCATAGAGACAGTGTGTAGAGTGCATAGAGACAGTGTGTAGAGTGTGCATAGAGACAGTGTGGAGTGTGCATAGAGACAGTGTGGAGTGTGCATAGAGACAGTGTGTAGAATGTGCATAGAGACAATGTGTAGAATGTGCATAGAGACAGTGTGTAGAGTGTGCATAGAGACAGTGTGTAGAGTGTGCATAGAGACAGTGTGTAGAGTGTGCATAGAGACAGTGTGTAGAGTGTGCATGGAGACAGTGTGTAGAGTGTGCATAGAGACAGTGTGTAGTGAGCATAGAGACAGTGTGGAGTGTGCATAGAGACAGTGTGTAGAGTGTGCATAGAGACAATGTGTAGAGTGTGCATAGAGACAGTGGGCAGAGTGTGCATAGAGACAGTGTGTAGAGTGTGCATAGAGACAATGTGTAGAGTGCATAGAGACAATGTGGAGTGTGCATAGAGACAGTGTGTAGAGTGTGCATAGAGACAGTGTGTAGAGTGTGCATAGAGACAGTGTGGAGTGTGCATAGAGACAGTGTGTAGAGTGTGCATAGAGACAGTGTGGAGTGTGCATAGAGACAGTGTGTAGAATGTGCATAGAGACAATGTGTAGAATGTGCATAGAGACAGTGTGTAGAGTGTGCATGGAGACAGTGTGTAGAGTGTGCATAGAGACAGTGTGTAGTGTGCATAGAGACAGTGTGTAGAGTGTGCATAGAGACAGTGTGTAGAGTGTGCATAGAGACAGTGTGTAGAGTGTGCATGGAGACAGTGTGTAGAGTGTGCATAGAGACAGTGTGTAGTGAGCATAGAGACAGTGTGGAGTGTGCATAGAGACAGTGTGTAGAGTGTGCATAGAGACAATGTGTAGAGTGTGCATAGAGACAGTGGGCAGAGTGTGCATAGAGACAGTGTGTAGAGTGTGCATAGAGACCGTGTGTAGAATGTGCATAGAGACAGTGTGTCGAGTGTGCATGGAGACAGTGTGTAGAGTGTGCATAGAGACCGTGTGTAGAATGTGCATAGAGACAGTGTGTCGAGTGTGCATGGAGACAGTGTGTAGAGTGTGCATAGAGACCGTGTGTAGAATGTGCATAGAGACAGTGTGTAGAGTGTGCATAGAGACAATGTGTAGAGTGTGCATAGAGACAGTGGGTAGAGTGTGCATAGAGACAGTGTGTAGAGTGTGCATAGAGACAATGTGTAGAGTGCATAGAGACAATGTGGAGTGTGCATAGAGACAGTGTGTAGAGTGTGCATAGAGACAGTGTGTAGAGTGTGCATAGAGACAGTGTGTAGAGTGTGCATAGAGACAGTGTGTAGAGTGTGCATAGAGACAGTGGGTAGAGTGTGCATAGAGACAGTGTGTAGAGTGTGCATAGAGACAGTGTGTAGAGTGTGCATAGAGACAATGTGTAGAGTGTGCATAGAGAGAGTGGGTAGAGTGTGCATAGAGAGAGTGGGTAGAGTGTGCATAGAGAGAGTGGGTAGAGTGTACATAGAGAGAGTGGGTAGAGTGTGCATAGAGACAGTGTGTAGAGTGTGCATAGAGACAGTGGGTAGAGTGTGCATAGAGACAGTGGGTAGAGTGTACATAGAGACAGTGTGTAGAGTGTGCATAGAGACAGTGGGTAGAGTGTGCATAGAGACAGTGTGTAGAGTGTGCATATAGACAGTGGGTAGAGTGTGCATAGAGACAGTGGGTAGAGTGTACATAGAGACAGTGGGTAGTGTGCATAGAGACAGTGGGTAGAGTGTGCATAGAGACAGTGTGTAGAGTGTGCATAGAGACAGTGGGTAGAGTGTGCATAGAGACAGTGGGTAGAGTGTGCATAGACAGAGTGGGTAGAGTGTACATAGAGACAGTGGGTAGAGTGTGCATAGAGACAGTGGGTAGAGTGTGCATAGAGACAGTGGGTAGTGTACATAGAGACAGTGGGTAGTGTACATAGAGACAGTGGGTAGAGTGTGCATAGAGACAGTGGGTAGAGTGTGCATAGAGACAGTGGGTAGTGTACATAGAGACAGTGGGTAGAGTGTGCATAGAGACAGTGGGTAGTGTGCATAGAGAGAGTGGGTAGAGTGTGCATAGAGACAGTGGGTAGTGTGCATAGAGAGAGTGGGTAGAGTGTGCATAGAGACAGTGGGTAGTGTGCATAGAGAGAGTGGGTAGAGTGTGCATAGAGACAGTGGGTAGTGTGCATAGAGAGAGTGGGTAGAGTGTGCATAGAGACAGTGGGTAGTGTACATAGAGAGAGTGGGTAGAGTGTACATAGAGACAGTGGGTAGTGTACATAGAGAGAGTGGGTAGAGTGTGCATAGAGACAGTGGGTAGTGTACATAGAGAGAGTGGGTAGAGTGTACATAGTGACAGAGTGCAAAAATACAAATAATCAATACAGACACTACGTGTATCCACTTAGTTAGCTATTTAGCAGTCTTGTGTGTGTGTGTGTGTGTGTGTGTGTGTGTGTGTGTGTGTGTGTGTGTGTGTGTGTGTGTGTGTGTGTGTGTGTGTGTGTGTGTGTGTGTGTGTGTGTGTGTGTGTGTGTGTGTGTGTGTGTGTGCCTCGTCGTCCTGCTGCGATCCGTCGTTAAGATGGACCGTGAAACAGTTTGATGAGGCTATTTAGGAAGGTAACAGATGAGATGTCTCTACAGGACAGTTAAAGACTGCGTCCCAATGGCACCTATTCCCATGCACTACTGTTGACTGGGGCCCAGAGAGCTCTGGTTTAATGTAGTGCACTATATAGGGAACAGGGTGCCACCATGGTCAACAGTAGTGCACTATATAGGGAATAGGGTGCCACTTGGGATGCACTATACTCCAGAGGGTTGTTGGCTCTTTTAATGTATGTATCGATCAACATAAAGTGAATTACATCATGAACCAGGCCAGTATTCTAATCAACATAAAGTGATTTACATCATGAACCAGGCCAGTATTCTAATCAACATAAAGTGAATTACATCATGAACCAGGCCAGTATTCTAATCAACATAAAGTGAATTACATCATGAACCAGGCCAGTATTCTAATCAACATAAAGTGAATTACATCATGAACCAGGCCAGTATTCTAATCAACATAAAGTGAATTACATCATGAACCAGGCCAGTATTCTAATCAACATAAAGTGAATTACATCATGAACCAGGCCAGTATTCTAATCAACATAAAGTGAATTACATCATGAACCAGGCCAGTATTCTAATCAACATAAAGTGAATTACATCATGAACCAGGCCAGTATTCTAATCAACATAAAGTGAATTACATCATGAACCAGGCCAGTATTCTAATCAACATAAAGTGAATTACATCATGAACCAGGCCAGTATTCTAATCAACATAAAGTGAATTACATCATGAACCAGGCCAGTATTCTAATCAACATAAAGTGAATTACATCATGAACCAGGCCAGTATTCTAATCAACATAAAGTGAATTACATCATGAACCAGGCCAGTATTCTAATCTACATAAAGTAATCAATCATGAACCAGGCCAGTATTCTAATCATAAAGTGAATTACATCATGAACCAGGCCAGTATTCTAATCAACATAAAGTGAATTACATCATGAACCAGGCCAGTATTCTAATCAACATAAAGTGAATTACATCATGAACCAGGCCAGTATTCTAATCAACATGAAGTGAATTACATCATGAACCAGGCCAGTATTCTAATCAACATGAAGTGAATTACATCATGAACCAGGCCAGTATTCTAATTAACATAAAGTGAATTACATCATGAACCAGGCCAGTATTCTAATCAACATGAAGTGAATTACATCATGAACCAGGCCAGTATTCTAATCAACATAAAGTGAATTACATCATGAACCAGGCCAGTATTCTAATCAACATGAAGTGAATTACATCATGAAACAGGCCAATATTCTAATCTACAAGTTTGATTCAGATTCTCACACCATAACATTTTCTAACGTTTAATGTCCACGCCAATAAAGAATCTGCTAAATGGTTATAGATTTGAAATCGTGTTATCGTCTTCAATTAATAAAGTTTTGTTTTTACACGTTATATTTTTATCTTAACACATCACATACCCCTTCAATCCAGACGTGACTGTTTTAATTAACAGGTTAATTAAAAAGTGTTCATTTGATTCAGGAGCAATTATCTTCACACACTGCTGCTGTGTTACTGGGGGTTTTCACCAATTCACAGAGTACCATTTGGACTAATTAAAGACTAGGAATGGGCTAAAGCACAGCAGAGAGACTGTTCATATTAGGGTTAACACTATGAGGTGAAGGAGTCAGTGTTGTATAAGTGTTGGAGGTCTTGTACAATTAGGTTCGTCTCTGGAGGTTTCGCTTCGATCACAATGGTGCCATCTCTACAATGTTATATGTTAATGTTAATGGTATACGTCATCTATAACTTAATGTCACTACTGCACTTGGAACTTTAAGGAACGATTCACAAAAAAAACGACATAAGCTGTGTTCAAATACCCATACTAACGTACAGCATACTACATACTATCAACTTGTTATGGCTGGGGGCAGTATTGAGTAGCTTGGATGAATAAGGTGCCCAGAGTAAACTGCCTGCTGCTCAGGCCCAGTTGCTAAGATATGCATATAATTAGTCTATTTGGATAGAAAACACTCTGAAGTTTCTAAAACTGTTTGAAGGATGTCTGTGAGTATAACAGAACTAATATGGCAGGCGAAAACCTGAGACAAAATCCAACCAGGAAGTGGGAAATCTGAGGTTGGTCGTTTTTTCAACTCCTTCCTTTCTTTGAAGATACAGTGGGATATTGGTCATGTTGTACTTCCTATGGCTTCCACTAGGTGTCAAATGGCATAATTTAACACACGTGTTCATAATTACGCATTTGTAATCAAGCCATATGAAAGCTCACATGCTCCAGAAGGATTTCCTGCCATAAAACGCAGTGTGATTGAAAATAATAATCATTTGTTCAATGAATCTCCTGTGAAGAAGTGACTTGCGACATACAACAATCTTCCTGAAATCGGTCACATATAGTCAATAACATACATTGACAGCAACCCTAATCCAGCACGTGTCCCTAGCGGCTAAATAATAGCATCGATGGGTGTAAGGGCCACTTCCAGCGTCAAGGAAACCAGAGGTATACGGCATGTACACTAACAATTACCACAAAGAAGAACCTGAATCCATATTAGCAGACATAGGAGCTACAGTAACTAACAGCAGTACCTGAATCCATATTAGCAGACATAGGAGCTGCAGTAACTAACAGCAAGCAGTACCTGAATCCATATTAGCAGACATAGGAGCTACAGTAACTAACAGAAGTACCTGAATCCATATTAGCAGACATAGGAGCTACAGTAACTAGCAGAAGTACCTGAATCCATATTAGCAGACATAGGAGCTACAGTAACTAACAGCAGTACCTGAATCCATATTAGCAGACATAGGAGCTACAGTAACTAACAGAAGTACCTGAATCCATATTAGCAGACATGGGAGCTGCAGTAACTAACAGAAGTACCTGAATCCATATTAGCAGACATAGGAGCTACAGTAACTAACAGCAGTACCTGAATCCATATTAGCAGACATAGGAGCTACAGTAACTAACAGCAGTACCTGAATCCATATTAGCAGACATAGGAGCTACAGTTAAGAATTTGTTCTTAACTGACTTGCCTAGTTAAATAACTGTAAAAAAAATAAATAAAATAAGTCCCTCCTGCAGCAAAGCACCCCCACAACATGATGCTGCCACTCCCATGCTTCACCGTTGGGATGGTGTTCTTCGGCTTGCAAGCCTCTCCCTAATCAACATAGAGTGAATTACATCATGAACCAGACCAGTATTCTAATTAACATAAAGTGAATTACATCATGAAACAGGCCAGTATTCTAATCAACATAAAGTGAATTACATCATGAACCAGGCCAGTATTCTAATTAACATAAAGTGAATTACATCATGAACCAGGCCAGTATTCTAATCAACATAAAGTGAATTACATCATGAACCAGGCCAGTATTCTAATCTACATAAAGTTAATTACATCATGAACCAGGCCAGTATTCTAATCTACATGAAGTGAATTACATCATGAACCAGGCCAGTATTCTAATCTACATAAAGTGAATTACATCATGAACCAGGCCAGTATTCTAATCAACATAAAGTGAATTACATCATGAACCAGGCCAGTATTCTAATCAACATAAAGTGAATTACATCATGAACCAGGCCAGTATTCTAATCTACATCAAGTGAATTACATCATGAACCAGGCCAGTATTCTAATTAACATAAAGTGAATTACATCATGAACCAGGCCAGTATTCTAATTAACATAAAGTGAATTACATCATGAACCAGGCCAGTATTCTAATCAACATGAAGTGAATTACATCATGAACCAGGCCAGTATTCTAATCAACATAAAGTGAATTACATCATGAACCAGGCCAATATTCTAATCTACAAGTTTGATTCAGATTCTCACACCATAACATTTTCTAACGTTTAATGTCCACGCCAATAAAGAATCTGCTAAATGGTTATTGATGTGAAATCGTGTTATCGTCTTCAATTAATAAAGTTTTGTTGGTCATTATGGTCAAACAGTTATATTTTTGTTTTATCAGACCAGAGGACATTTCTCCAAAAAGTACGATCTTGTCCCCATGTGCAGTTGCAAACCGTAGTCTGTCTTTTTCATTTGGAGCAGTGGCTTCTTCCTTGCTGAGCGGCCTTTCATGTTATGACGATATAGGACTTGTTTTACTGTGGATATGATACTTTTGTACCTGTTTCCTCCAGCATCTTCACAAGGTCCTTTGCTGTTGTTCTGGGATTGATTTGCACTTTTCGCACCAAAGTACGTTAAGCTCTAGGAGACAGAACGCGTATCCTTCCACAGCGGTATGACAGCTTGCGTACAATTGTTTGTACAGACTAACGTGGTACCTTCAGGCATTTGTAAATTGCTCCCAATGATGAACCAGACTTGAGGAGGTCTTCAAATTTCTTTCTGAGGTCTTGGCTGATTTCTTTTGATTTTCCCATGATGTCAAGCAAAGAGGCACTGAGTGTGAACGTAGGCCTTGAAATACATCCACAGGTACACCTCCAATTGACTTAAATTATGTCAATTCGCCTTTCAGATGCTTCGAAAGCCATAACTTCATTTTCTGGAATTTTCCAAGCTGTTTAAAGGCACAGTCAACTTAGTGTATGTAAACTTCTGACTCACTAGAAGTGTGATGCAGTGAATTATAAGTGAAATAATCTGTCTGTAAACAATTGTTGGAAAAATGACTTGTGTCATGCACAAAGTAGAAGTCCTAACCGACTTGCCAAAACTATAGTTTGTTAACAAGAAATGTGTGGAGTGATTGAAAAAACAAGTTTTAATGTCTCCAACCTAAGTGTACGTGAACTTCTGACTACAACTGTATATTCCTATAACATTGATTGGCCTAATAACTTAATAATAATAAGCTTTAAGCTCAGACTCTGGCCTTGAACCAGTTCCAACAGCAGGCAGCTACAGGACAGCAACTCAACTCAGCACAGAGTCCCCACTGAGGAGACACTGAGGAGACTGATCTTCTCTGCTCTTCCCTGCCACCTCTCCTCTCCTGCTCTTCTTCCGCTCTCTACCAATCCTCTGCCTGTGACAGGGGGTGAGACAGGTTAGACAGGTGTTCGCTGGCCGGGAGACCTGGGTAAATGTTTGTGTACAGAAGGCGAGCTGTCCAATGACCTGAGAGATCCTGGCGCCATAGGAGGTGCTCTGATTTATGAGGTAGTGTTTCCTACCTTTTGAGGACAATTATACAGACCAAGGAATTACATTTGAAGTCGGAAGTTTACATACACCTTAGCCAAATACATTTAAACTCTGTTTTTCACAATTCCTGACATTTAATCCAAGTAAAATTCCCTGTTTTAGGTCAGTTAGGATCACCACTTTATTTTAAGAATGTGAAATGTCAGAATAATAGTAGAGATAATTATTTATTTCAGCTTTTATTTAT
>NC_068424.1:84315553-84318053 GCF_023373465.1 Oncorhynchus keta
TCCTACTTCCTGATACAGGCCTGTTCCTCCATGTCTATAGGTCTGATTTATAGAGGTACTTCCTACTTCCTGATATAGGCCTGTTCCTCCATGTCTATAGGTCTGATTTATAGAGGTACTTCCTACTTCCTGATATAGGCCTGTTCCTCCATGTCTATAGGTCTGATTTATAGATGTACTTCCTACTTCCTGATACAGGCCTGTTCCTCCATGTCTATAGGTCTGATTTATAGAGGTACTTCCTACTTCCTGATAAAGGCCTGTTCCTCCATGTCTATAGGTCTGATTTATAGATGTACTTCCTACTACCTTCCTATGTCTTCCTGATATAGATGTAGGCCTGTTCCTCCATGTCTATAGGTCTGATTTATAGATGTACTTCCTACTTCCTGATACAGGCCTGTTCCTCCATGTCTATAGGTCTGATTTATAGATGTACTTCCTACTTCCTGATACAGGCCTGTTCCTCCATGTCTATAGGTCTGATTTATAGATGTACTTCCTACTTCCTGATACAGGCCTGTTCCTCCATGTCTATAGGTCTGATTTATAGATGTACTTCCTACTTCCTGATACAGGCCTGTTCCTCCATGTCTATAGGTCTGATTTATAGAGGTACTTCCTACTTCCTGATATAAGCCAGTTCCTCCATGTCTATAGGTCTGATTTATAGATGTACTTCCTACTTCCTGATATAGGCCTGTTCCTCCATGTCTATAGGTCTGATTTATAGATGTACTTCCTACTTCCTGATATAAGCCAGTTCCACCATGTCTATAGGTCTGATTTATAGATGTACTTCCTACTTCCTGATACAGGCCTGTTCCTCCATGTCTATAGGTCTGATTTATAGAGGTACTTCCTACTTCCTGATACAGGCCTGTTCCTCCATGTCTATAGGTCTGATTTATAGATGTACTTCCTACTTCCTGATACAGGCCTGTTCCTCCATGTCTATAGGTCTGATTTATAGATGTACTTCCTACTTCCTGATACAGGCCTGTTCCTCCATGTCTATAGGTCTGATTTATAGATGTACTTCCTACTTCCTGATATAAGCCAGTTCCTCCATGTCTATAGGTCAGGCCTGTATCCAGTTCCTCCATGTCTATAGGTCTGATTTATAGATGTACTTCCTACTTCCTGATACAGGCCTGTTCCTCCATGTCTATAGGTCTGATTTATAGAGGTACTTCCTACTTCCTGATATAAGCCAGTTCCTCCATGTCTATAGGTCTGATTTATAGATGCACTTCCTTTTTTTTTCTTTCATATATACAAATACAGCATCACCAAATAACTTTCTGTTTTGGACAAGTCGGATCAGGTTGGATAGAAAAGACCAGTGGATGTATACAAGGAATGAGAGGAGGATGGCAAGAAGAAAGAGATGAAAGAGAGAGGAGAAAGGAGAGAGAGAGAGATCTATGCTAAATGAGTGCAGTCTGACAATGCTCTGTCTTCTCAAGGCTTCGAGGGAGACCCGGTTAAATCCTACTCATGAATGTTATATTGCTGCCGAAGGTAACCAAGGTTGTTTTTCACTCTCTTTCGTGGGTCCATTAAACGTGTTTAATATCTGTCTGCAATTTCACAGATTTTTCCCCCTCTAACTCCTATCATAATGTTGAATTTCTTACAGACTGAGTACTTTTACGAATCTGAATTCCAAAACTCAAGAGTTTATTGCATACTGATTCTGACTAAAGTTGTGTTGTCTTCTGTAGCGTTTTGTAGTATTAAAACACGTCTAAGTAGGGATCGGATGAGGGAGGGGGATGATGATGAGGTGAGGGAGGAGGAGGGGGATGGGGAGACATGTCTCCCTCAGATCTGTCTGTTTTAGTTTCTACCTGAAGTATTCAGCACAATAACAAGGCTGAGCCTTTTGTTTCCATGACAATGTGAGAGGTAGCTGCCAGTCATGACAGAATGTGCTTTGTGTTTTGGGAAAGAGACATGAGAGGAAAGACAGTAGAACAGAGGAGAGAGAAGAAGAGAGGACACGTGGAGAAGAGAGGAGAAGAGAGAAGAAGAGAGGACACGTGGAGAAGAGAGGAGGAGAAGAGAAGAGGGGGAAGAGAGAGGAAGAGAAGACAAGAGGACAAGAGAGGAAACAGGAAAATAAAGAAGACAGGAGAAGAGAGAAGAGGGGGAAGAGAGGAGAATAGTGAAGAGAGGAGAAGAGAGAAGAGGGGGAAGAGAGGAGAATAGTGAAGAGAGGAGAAGAGAGAAGAGGGGGAAGAGAGGAGAATAGTGAAGAGAGGAGAAGAGAAGAGAGGGGAAGAGAGGAGAATTGAAAAGAGGAGAAGAGGGAATAAGATAGGAGGGGAAAGAGGGGAAAACGTTGTCATTGTTATCTTCACAAGCAGCTGCTGTCAGCATAGGACAACTGTGTTACTTTCTGACAGACTGAGACACTAACTCTGACGGCTCTCACACTAGGGGCACGTAGCAAATGGCACCATATTCTCTAGGTAGTGGCCCTTAAAGCTCTGTT
>NC_068424.1:84323053-84343053 GCF_023373465.1 Oncorhynchus keta
CACTAAGTTTTCAGACTAATGTACTTTTCCCACATTTTGTTACGTTACAGCCTTATCCTAAAATGGATTCAATAGTTTTTTTCCCCCTCAACAATCTACGTACAATACCCCATAATGACAATCACAATACCCCATAATGACAAGCACAATACCCCATAATGACATCACAATACCCCATAATAGTCCTGTAGCTCAGTTGGTAGACATGGCAACGCCAGGGTAGTGGGTTCCCACCCATAAGAATGTATGCACACATGACTGTAAGTCGCTTTGGATAAAAGCGTCCGCTAAATGGCGTATATTATTATATTTATATTATAATGACATCACAATACAATACATCCAATACCCCATAATGACATCACAATACCCCATAATGACATCACAATACCCCATAATGACATCACAATACCCCATAATGCACAGCTGTTTTCAGGTCTCTCCAGAGGTGTTTGATCTGGTTCAAGTCTGGGCTCAGGCTGGGCCACTCGGACATTCAGAGACTTGTCCCAAAGCAACTCCTGCATTTTCTTGGCTGTGTGATTAGGGGCGTTGTCCTGTTGGAAGGTGAACCTTCGCCCCAGTCTGAGGTGCTAAGAGCTCTAGAGCAGGTTTTCATCAAGGACTGTGCTCTGCTCCATTCATATTTCCCCCAATCCTGACTAGTTTCCCAGACTCTGCCACTGAAAAACATCCCCACAGCAATGATGTTACCACTACCATGCGTCACCGTAGGAATGGTGACATGGTCTCATGATCTGAGAGTCTTTATGTGCCTTTTGGCAAACTCCAAGCAGTGGCTTCTGTCTGACCACTCTACCATAAAGGCCTGATTGGTGGAGTGAT
Organism: Oncorhynchus keta; assembly: GCF_023373465.1. Lineage (NCBI taxonomy): Eukaryota > Metazoa > Chordata > Actinopteri > Salmoniformes > Salmonidae > Oncorhynchus > Oncorhynchus keta. Next base: position 84,323,900 of record NC_068424.1, read on the forward strand.
GCAGAGATGGTTGTCCTTCTGGAAGGTTCTCACTCTGTCAGAGTGACCATCGGGTTCTTGGTCACCTCCCTGACCAAGGCCCTTCTCCCCCGATTGCTCAGTTTGGCCAGGCGGCCAGCTCTAGGAAGAGTCTTGGTGGTTCCAAACTTCTTCCATTTAAGAATAATGGAGGCCGCTGTGTTCTTGGGGACCTTCAATGCTGCCAAATTGTTTTGGTACCCTTCTCCATAACTGAGCCTCGACACGATCCTGTCTCGAACCTCTATGGACAATTCCTTTGACATCATGGCTTGGTTTTTGCTCTGAAATGCACTGTCAACTGCGGGACCTTATACAGACAGGTGTGTGCCTTTCCAAAATCATGTCCAATCAATTGAATTTACCACAGGTAGACTCCAATCGAGTTGTAGAAACATCTCAAGGATGATCAATGGAAACAGGATGCACCTGACCTGAATTTCAAGTCTCATAGCAAAGGGTCTGAATACTTATGCAAATAATATATTATTAAGTAATAAGGTATTTATGTTTTTAAATACTTACATACATCAGGTACTTCACTTTAACAGTTTTTTGTATTAATTTGCAAACATTTCTAAAATCACATGTTTTTGCTTCGTCATTATCGCGAATTGTTATTAGAAAAAAAAATTAAACCATTTTTTAGAATAAGGCTGTAACATAACAAAATGTGGGAAAAAGTCAAGGAGTCTGAATACTTTCCAAATGCACTTTATATATATTATTGTATTACTGTATTGGATAACGGCACAGTCATTTGGGCTTTTTTGGGGGGCTTGTGCTCATAAAATGATGGCTGTGTGGCGTGTATATCGTGGTCGTAGCACCTTGACAAGGCTCAACCTCGGGTGTAAAATGGAAAACCGTGTACTGTATTTCTTTACAGAATCGATGTTGAGTAAGGTCAACGGTACTGTAGGTGGTGGATGTGAAGAAAAAAATGATGAAACTATGACTGCTGCCTTTTATCATTTATCACGCTGTTTGACATCACATGTCAAGTATGAGGTAACAACAAAGATATACAATAAATAATAATAATAATAATTATTACAATAAATGACTCAGGGGCGGAGACGGAGACGGAGACAGAGAGAGAGAGAGAGAGAGAGAGAGAGAGAGAGAGAGAGAGAGAGAGAGAGAGAGTGAGAGAAGAGAGAGAGACAGTGAGAGAGAGAGAGAGAGAGAGAGAGAGAGTGAGAAAGAGAGAGACAGTGAGAGAGAGAGAGAGCGTGAGAGAGAGAGAAAGAGAGAGAGAGAGAGAGTGAGAAAGAGAGAGAGACAGTGAGAGAGAGAGAGAGAGAGAGAGAGAGAGAGAGAGAGAGAGAGAGAGAGAGAGAGAGAGAGAGAGAGAGAGAGAGAGAGAGAGAGAGAGAGAGAGACAGTGAGAGAGAGAAAGAGAGAGAGAGAGGAGAAAGAGAGAGACAGTTAGAGAGAGAGAAAGAGAGAGAGAGAGAGAGAAAGAGAGAGACAGTTAGAGAGAGAGAGAGTGAGAGAGTGAGAGAGAGAGAGAGAGAGAGAGAGAGAGAGAGAGAGAGAAAGAGAGAGAGAGAGAGTGAGAGAGAGAGCGAGAGGAGAGAGAGAGAGAGCGAGAGAGAGCGAGAGAGAGAGAGAGAGAGAGAGACAGGGAGAGAGACAGAGAGAGAGAGAGAGAGAGAGAGAGAGAGAGAGAGAGAGACAGAGACAGACAGAGAGAGAGACAGAGAGAGAGAGACGGTAATGGTAAAAGGTGTGCTTTCATCAGCTTCAGCTTCATCAGAAGTGAGGCACTGAAACGTTTATCAACGATAACCTACAGTCCATCAGTAACACACAGGAAGAATCATTGCCTCGATTGTGTCAAGAGATCAGTTGATCTCTTGTTGTTACCGGGTCATGTGATCATTTGATCTCTTGTTGTTACCGGGTCATGTGATCAGTTGATCTCTTGTTGTTACCGGGTTGATCTCTTGTTGTTACCGGGTCATGTGATCAGTTGATCTCTTGTTGTTACCGGGTCATGTGATCAGTTGATCTCTTGTTGTTACCGGGTCATGTGATCATTTGATCTCTTGTTGTTACCGGGTCATGTGATCAGTGGATCTCTTGTTGTTACCGGGTCATGTGATCAGTTGATCTCTTGTTGTTACCGGGTCATGAGATCAGTTGATCTCTTGTTGTTCGTTTCAAGTGATGAAGATACCAGACAGCCAATTAAATATCAACCTATTAGGAGCATCGGAAATGTCAGGCTGATTAATGTCAAAATACTTATTAGATTATAAGAAAATAGAGGTAGTATATATATTTAAACATTTCACCTTAAATGGCTAAATAAAAAAAATAAAAAAATAAAAAATATCTAGATGATATAACTCCATCACAATTGCATTGATTTAGTTTCACATTTCATATCTGTCCAGGGAGATCTTGATTGACAAATCACTATGTCTGTAACGGCATTCAGAGGTGGAAGAAGGATCGGAACAAAGTGCAGCGTGGTAAGTGTTCATGATGATGTTTAATTAGAACACTAGGAACACTAAACAATAAATGACAACGTGAATTTTTCAAAAACGAAACAGTACCGTGTGGCCCAAACACTCACACGGAAACAAACACTCACCAACCAACAGTGAAACCCCAGGCTACCTAAGTATGATTCTCAATCAGAGACAACTAACGACACCTGCCTCTGATTGAGAACCATACTAGGCCGAAACAGAAACCAAACATAGAAAAACAAACATAGACTGCCCACCCCAACTCACGCCCTGACCATACTAAATAAAGACAAAACAAACAGACTGCCCACCCCAACTCACGCCCTGATACCATACTAAATAAAGACAAAACAAACATAGACTGCCCACCCCAACTCACCCCCTGATACCATACTAAATAAAGACAAAACAAAGGAAATAAAGATCAGAACGTGACAATATCAGACGATTTTGGTTGAGATATTGTAAAGGTTGAGATATTGGAAAGGTTGAGATATTGGAATGGTTGAGATATTGGAATGGTTGAGATATTGGAATGGTTGAGATATTGGAAAGGTTGAGATATTGGAAAGGTTGAGATATTGGAAAGGTTGAGATATTGGAATGGTTGAGGTATTAGAATGGTTGAGATATTGGAATGGTTGAGATATTGGAATGGTTGAGATATTGGAATGGTTGAGATATTGGAATGGTTGAGGTATTGGAATGGTTGAGGTATTAGAATGGTTGAGATATTGTAAAGGTTGAGATATTGGAAAGGTTGGGGTATTGGAATGGTTGAGGTATTGGAATGGTTGAGGTATTGGAATGGTTGAGGTATTGGAATGGTTGAGGTATTGGAATGGTTGAGATATTGGAATGGTTGAGATATTGTAAAGGTTGAGGTATTGGAATGGTTGAGGTATTGGAATGGTTGAGGTATTGTAATGATTGAGGTATTGTAATGGTTGAGGTATTGGAATGGTTGAGGTATTGGAATGGTTGAGATATTGGAATGGTTGAGGTATTAGAATGGTTGAGATATTGTAAAGGTTGAGATATTGGAAAGGTTGAGATATTGGAAAGGTTGAGATATTGGAATGGTTGAGGTATTGGAATGGTTGAGATATTGGAATGGTTGAGGTATTGGAATGGTTGAGGTATTGGAATGGTTGAGGTATTGGAATGGTTGAGGTATTGGAATGGTTGAGGTATTGGAATGGTTGAGATATTGGAATGGTTGAGGTATTGGAATGGTTGAGATATTGGAATGGTTGAGGTATTGGAATGGTTGAGGTATTGGAATGGTTGAGGTATTGGAATGGTTGAGGTATTAGAATGGTTGAGATATTGTAAAGGTTGAGATATTGGAAAGGTTGAGATATTGGAAAGGTTGAGATATTGGAATGGTTGAGGTATTGGAATGGTTGAGATATTGGAATGGTTGAGGTATTGGAATGGTTGAGGTATTGGAATGGTTGAGGTATTGGAATGGTTGAGATATTGGAATGGTTGAGGTATTGGAATGGTTGAGGTATTGGAATGGTTGAGATATTGGAATGGAATGCAGACATATATATATATACCAACTTTTCCAAGACAGTTGATTCAGTCTGATGGAATTACTTTCCACTGAAGCACTGTGGGCTACACAGCACTTTGGGCTACACAGCACTGTGGGCTACACAGCACTTTAGGCTACACGGCACATTGGGCTACATAGCACTGTGGGCTACACAGCACTGTGGGCTACACAGCACTTTCGGCTACACAGCACTGTGGGCTACACAGCACTGTGGGCTACACAGCACTTTAGGCTACACGGCACATTGGGCTACATAGCACTGTGGGCTACACAGCACTGTGGGCTACACAGCACTTTGGGCTACACAGCACTTTGGGCTACACAGCACTTTGGGCTACACAGCACTGTGGGCTACACAGCACTTTGTAAAAGGTGTGATATTGTCTTATAAGTGTAAGGGGAAACGTATGTACATAAACAGTACGGTATTAGAGCATTTATAACAATGACATTCTTAACATCGGTTCTTTTTCGTGATGCCAAATATGGGCAACTGTTTGTACTAGTAACGACGCCAGACTTTAGACAAAGGGTAGATATAATACAGTATTGATCTCAACACTGAATTTCTACAATGAGTCAATTTCACCTGGTATAAAACAATATATATTTTTTGTTCTGGGGCCCTAGATACAGGAAGCAGTACATTCTGGGGCCCTAGGTACAGGAAGCAGAACGTTCTGGGATCCTAGGTACAGGAAGCAGTATGTTCTGGGGCCCTAGGTACAGGAAGCAGTACATTCTGGGGCCCTATGTACAGGAAGCAGTACGTTCTGGGGCCCTAGGTACAGGAAGCAGTACATTCTGGGGCCCTATGTACAGGAAGCAGTACGTTCTGGGGCCCTAGGTACAGGAAGCAGTACATTCTGGGGCCCTAGGTACAGGAAGCAGTACATTCTGGGGCCCTAGGTACAGGAAGCAGTACGTTCTGGGGCCCTATGTACAGGAAGCAGTACGTTCTGGGGCCCTAGGTACAGGAAGCAGTACATTCTGGGGCCCTATGTACAGGAAACAGTACGTTCTGGGGCCCTAGGTACAGGAAGCAGAAAGTTCTGGGGCCCTAGGTACAGGAAGCAGTGCGTTCTGGGGCCCTATGTACAGGAAACAGTACGTTCTGGGGCCCTAGGTACAGGAAGCAGAACGTTCTGGGGCCCTAGGTACAGGAAGCAGTGCGTTCTGGGGCCCTATGTACAGGAAGCAGTACATTCTGGGGCCCTAGGTACAGGAAGCAGTATGTTCTGGGGCCCTAGGTACAGGAAGCAGTACTTTCTGGGGCCCTAGGTACAGGAAGCAGTACTTTCTGGGGCCCTAGGTACAGGAAGCAGTACGTTCTGGGGCCCTAGGTAGAGGAAGCAGTGCGTTCTGGGGCCCTATGTACAGGAAGCAGTACATTCTGGGGCCCTAGGTACAGGAAGCAGTGCGTTCTGGGGCCCTATGTACAGGAAGCAGAACGTTCTGGGGCCCTAGGTACAGGAAGCAGTACATTCTGGGGCCCTAGGTACAGGAAGCAGTACGTTCTGGGGCCCTAGGTACAGGAAGCAGTACGTTCTGGGGCCCTAGGTACAGGAAGCAGTACATTCTGGGGCCCTAGGTACAGGAAGCAGTACATTCTGGGGCCCTAGGTACAGGAAGCGGTAAGCAGCTTACCTCCCTCTCTAGAACTAGTCTGGATGGGGGATTATTCACTAATAAGAGTAGCCTTCAGAAAGATCATAGCTTCTGAAACTTGGTCTTGGCAAAGCCTCGGCACTCCTCACAGACTGAAGATGCATCCCAAATGGCACTATGGGTGTTGGTCAAAGGTAATCCACTACATAGGGAGTATAAAACCGTTTGAGTCAGACATTCTGAGATCCACAGTGACAGACTAGACAGCTGTGGATATTACGGTCCCCGTCTCTCCCCGATACCTAACCTCACACGCACGCAGGCGAACACACGCGTGTATGCATGCATTTGGGATTCACACGTTAACCGTATCATTCATCAGTGCTCTACAGTCCGTCCGCTCCGAACCCTGTCTCCCTCTCTCTCTCTCCCTCTCTCTCTCTCTCTCTCTCTCTCTCTCTCTCTCTCTCTCTCTCTCTCTCTCTCTCTCTCTCTCTCTCTCTCTCTCTCTCTCTCTCTCTCTCTTTCTCTCTCTCTCTCTCTCTTTCTCTCTCTCTCTCTCTCTCTCTCTGTCTCTCTCTCTTTCTCTCTCTCTCTCTCTCTTTCTCTCTCTCTCTCTCTCTCTCTCTCTCTCTCTCTCTCTCTCTCTCTCTCTCTCTTTCTCTCTCTCTCTCTCTCTCTCTCTCTCTCTCTCTCTCTCTCTCTCTCTCTCTCTTTCTCTCTCTCTCTCTCTCTTTCTCTCTCTCTCTCTCTCTCTCTCTCTCTCTCTCTCTCTCTCTCTCTCTCTCTCTCTCTCTCTCTCTCTCTCTCTCTCTGTCTCTCTCTCTCTCTCTCTCTCTCTCTCTCTCTCTCTCTGTCTCTCTCTCTCTCTCTCTCTCTCTCTCTCTCTCTCTCTCTCTCTCTGTCTCTCTCTCTCTCTCTCTCTCTCTCTCTCTCTCTCTCTCTCTCTCTCTCTCTCTCTCTCTCTCTCTCTCTCTCTCTCTCTTTCTCTCTCTCTTCTCTCTCTCTCTCTCTCTCTCTCTTTCTCTCTCTCTCTCTCTCTCTCTCTCTCTCTCTCTCTCTCTCTCTCTCTCTCTCTCTCTCTCTCTCTCTCTCTCTCTCTCTCTCTCTCTCTCTCTCTCTCTCTCTCTCTCTCGTCTCCTGAACTATGAAAACATAACTGTAATGAAAATCCTATCGATCCAAACACTCTCTTCCTCTTAGACGGATTACAGTCTCTTGGCTTTGGGCCGGACCGAAGGCAGATGTTGTAAAAAGCACAGATAAACCCCTGAGGGATCCATCAGTGCTACTTTTTCTGTATCAAAGACAGCACTCTATTCCCTATTTATACAACAGGTGGGTCTAATCCTGAATGCTGATTGGTTAAAACAGCATTCTAGCCGCTGTCTATTCCACAAATTACCATCGGCTAAATCTATGACGTTGAAACGCCTATTTACTCTGTTTCATTTGATGTCCCAATCCACCGTCTCATCAGCTCAGCCAGGAAGTTATGAACTTGATCTGCATTATAAAAATAATCTAGATATTATCTCGACATTTTCAACAGCGGAGATTTGTATAAACCTTGCCGACTGTCTCTCCGACATTTGCAACATTGTTTCAATATTCCAATCTCCAGCTGTCCCATAGTGATGAACATGTCGAGAGTCGCGACGCAGGCAACATTTCTCAGTCAGTCGAAATCATGAATCAACTGGCATAATTTTTGGGATTTAAATATACAATGAAATGTAAATGGTAAAAAAGGTGAAATTAATACAAAGTGAAGCTGTGTTGTTGGCTGTGTTGTAGGCTGTGTTGTTGGCTGTGTTGTAGGCTGTGTTGTTGGCTGTGTTGTAGGCTGTGTTGTTGGCTGTGTTGTTGGCTGTGTTGTAGGCTGTGTTGTAGGCTGTGTTGTAGGCTGTGTTGTTGGCTGTGTTGTTGGCTGTGTTGTAGGCTGTGTTGTTGGCTGTGTTGTTGGCTGTGTTGTTGGCTGTGTTGTTGGCTGTGTTGTTGGCTGTGTTGTTGGCTGTGTTGTAGGCTGTGTTGTTGGCTGTGTTGTTGGCTGTGTTGTTGGCTGTGTTGTTGGCTGTGTTGTTGGCTGTGTTGTTGGCTGTGTTGTAGGCTGTGTTGTTGGCTGTGTTGTAGGCTGTGTTGTTGGCTGTGTTGTTGGCTGTGTTGTAGGCTGTGTTGTTGGCTGTGTTGTTGGCTGTGTTGTTGGCTGTGTTGTTGGCTGTGTTGTTGGCTGTGTTGTTGGCTAGCTCCTCTGAACAACCTGTCCAGATGCCTCACTATCTCATTGTTATGGATGTATACCAATAAATGTCACTAGAAAACAGTTTAAACAAATGCAGCTACTTTTTTGTTATTCTGTCTGTTTGACGTGACTGTAAATTAGCCGTAGTTGGCTAGCTAGCAAGCAAGCGATAAGAAAGTTGCCATCCAGTATGGCAATAGAACATTTAGAATAAACGACTGGGTCGCGTCCATAGATACAGAACGACTGGGTCGAGTCCATAGATACAGAACAAAAAGACTGAACGACTGGGTCGGGTCCATAGATACAGAACAAAACGACTGGGTCGAGTCCGTAGATACAGAACAAAAAGACTGAACGACTGGGTCGGGTCCGTAGATACAGAACAAAAAGACTGAACGACTGGGTCGGGTCCGTAGATACAGAACAAAAAGACTGAACGACTGGGTCTCGTGTCGAACCGATCGGGTCGAACCCTAGATTTGTGTCGGGACTATATCTTATGGAAGGATGATCTTATATCTAAAGCCATTGTATTAAAGTGCATTTGAGTGGCTTCTCAGGCGTGATCACTTAAATGCACTCGTCCCCTTAGGGCTCTGGTCGAAAGTAGGACACGATATACAGGCAACTGTATATAATAAAGGAAACCCCAACATAAAGGGTCTTAATAGGGTGTTTGTCCACCACGAGCCGCCAGAACATCTTCAATGCTCCCCGGAATAGATTCTACTAGTGTCTAGGGACTCTATTGGAGGGATACGACACCTTTCCTCAATGAGAAATTCCATAATTTGGTGTTTTTTTTTTATGGAGGTGGAAAATGCTGTCTCTAGACGTCGCTCCAGAATCTCCCGTAAGTTTTCAATAGGGTTTGAGGTCTGATGACTGAGACAAACATGACATTTGGTTTACATCGTTTTACTGCTCATTAATCCATTCAGTGACCTCTCGTGCCCTGCGGATGGGGACATTGTCATTCTATGGGGGCAAAGCCATGGTAGACAAAATAATGGCCTGCCCGGCATTTTCAAACATGACCCTAAGCATGATGGGATGCTAATTGCTAAATTAACTCAGGAATCACACCTGTGTGGAACCCCCCCCTGCTTTCAATATGATTTGTATCCCTCATTTACTCAAGTGTTTCCATTACTTTGGCAGTTACCTGTAGGTTGACCAATGGGATTGAATATCTGTCATGACAGCACAATTTCAGACAGAGAGGTTTTAACACTCGAACCGCCATAGGCCAACGGCCACTGATGCTTGATTTGGAACATTTACACAAATCTGCCAAAATCATCTCCTTCGCTGACTTTTCCTAAACGTTTGTATTTTACACTGTTTATTTGTCACAATTCTGAAATCACAAACAGAAATGTATTTAGAACCATATTACCCAGTTTTTCACACTTATTCCTAAATGAACCTGCCAAAATGAGGTGCTGCAGGATGTTGGTACCCAGCCAGGGGCTAAGACAAGAAGCTGTAGGACGTTGGTACCCAGCCAGGCTCCAAGACAATGTGTTGTAGGACGTTGGTACCCAGCCAGGGGCTAAGACAAAGTGTTGTAGGACGTTGGTACCCAGCCAGGCTCCAAGACAATGTGTTGTAGGACGTTGGTACCCAGCCAGGCTCCAAGACAATGTGTTGTAGGACGTTGGTACCCAGCCAGGCTCCAAGACAATGTGTTGTAGGACGGTGGTACCCAGCCAGGGGCTAAGACAATGTGTTGTAGGACGTTGGTACCCAGCCAGGCTCCAAGACAATGTGTTGTAGGACGTTGGTACCCAGCCAGGCTCCAAGAGAATGTGTTGTAGAACGTTGGTACCCAGCCAGGCTCCAAGACAATGTGTTGTAGGACGTTGGTACCCAGCCAGGCTCCAAGACAATGTGTTGTAGGACGTTGGTACCCAGCCAGGGGCTAAGACAAAGTGTTGTAGGACGTTGGTACCCAGCCAGGCTCCAAGACAATGTGCTGTAGGACATTGGTACCCAGCCAGGCTCCAAGACAATGTGTTGTAGGATGTTGGTACCCAGCCAGGCTCCAAGACAATGTGTTGTAGGACGTTGGTACCCAGCCAGGCTCCAAGACAATGTGTTGTAGGACGTTGGTACCCAGCCAGGCTCCAAGACAATGTTCTGTAGGACGTTGGTACCCAGCCAGGGGCTAAGACAATGTGTTGTAGGACGTTGGTACCCAGCCAGGGGCTAAGACATCTCTCTCTCCTCAACTGAATGAATGACAAATGGATGAGGGTGAAAATTGTGCACCTTATTTCCAATGTAATTTAAATGAGGCCTAACACTGATACGGAGGGTGAAGAGGTTGATTTAATTTAGAAAGACAATAGTGTTATGAGTAGTTTGTATTATGTCTATTCATCAGCAGCAAATAATTTGATGCGCAGCCCTGGGACATTTAGATACTATTCTCTTTTACATTTTACTTTGTTAAAAGAAGATTTTCCAGGACTGTTTTATTTAGTCTAATAATGCTGAAACATGCTACATGTTGCAGTAGACCTTTAGAATAATGCTAAAGATGCTACATGTTGCAGTAGACCTTTAGAATAATGCTAAAGATGCTACATGTTGCAGTAGACCTTTAGAATAATGCTAAAGATGCTACTTGTTGCAGTAGACCTTTATAATAATGCTAAACATGCTACTTGTTGCAGTAGACCATTAGAATAATGCTAAACATGCTACGTGTTGCAGTAGACCTTTAGAATAATGCTAAAGATGCTACATGTTGCAGTAGACCTTTATAATAATGCTAAACATGCTACGTGTTGCAGTAGACCTTTAGAATAATGCTAAACATGCTACGTGTTGCAGTAGACCTTTAGAATAATGCTAAACATCCTACGTGTTGAGGTAGACCTTTAGAATAATGCTAAAATGCTACATGTTGCAGTAGACCTTTAAAATAATGCTAAACATGCTACATGTTGCAGTAGACCTTTAGAATAATGCTAAAGATGCTACATGTTGCAGTAGACCTTTAGAATAATGCTAAAGATGCTACATGTTGCAGTAGACCTTTAGAATAATGCTAAACATGCTACTTGTTGCAGTAGACCATTATAATAATGCTAAACATGCTACGTGTTGCAGTAGACCTTTAGAATAATGCAAAACATGCTACGTGTTGCAGTAGACCTTTAGAATAATGCTAAACATGCTACGTGTTGCAGTAGACCTTTAGAATAATGCTAAACATGCTACGTGTTGCAGTAGACCTTTAGAATAATGCTAAACATGCTACGTGTTGCAGTAGACCTTTAGAATAATGCTAAACATGCTACGTGTTGCAGTAGACCTTTAGAATAATGCTAAACATGCTACGTGTTGCAGTAGACCTTTAGAATAATGCTAAACATGCTACGTGTTGCAGTAGACCTTTAGAATAATGCTAAACATGCTACGTGTTGCAGTAGACCTTTAGAATAATGCTAAACATGCTACGTGTTGCAGTAGACCTTTAGAATAATGCTAAACATGCTACATGTTGAGGTAGACCTTTAGAATAATGCTAAAATGCTACGTGTTGCAGTAGACCTTTAGAATAATGCTAAACATGCTACGTGTTGCAGTAGACCTTTAGAATAATGCTAAAGATGCTACATGTTGAGGTAGACCTTTAGAATAATGCTAAACATGCTACATGTTGCAGTAGACCTTTAGAATAATGCTAAAGATGCTACATGTTGCAGTAGACCTTTAGAATAATGCTAAAGATGCTACATGTTGCAGTAGACCTTTAGAATAATGCTAAAGATGCTACATGTTGCAGTAGACCTTTAGAATAATGCTAAACATGCTACATGTTGCAGTAGACCTTTAGAATAATGCTAAACATGCTACGTGTTGCAGTAGACCTTTAGAATAATGCTAAAGATGCTACATGTTGCAGTAGACCTTTAGAATAATGCTAAACATGCTACGTGTTGCAGTAGACCTTTAGAATAATGCTAAACATGCTACATGTTGCAGTAGACCTTTAGAATAATGCTAAACATGCTAGATGTGTTGCAGTAGACCTTTAGAATAATGCTAAACATGCTACATGTTGCAGTAGACCTTTAGAATAATGCTAAAATGCTACGTGTTGCAGTAGACCTTTAAAATAATATTAACATGCTACGTGTTGCAGTAGACCTTTAGAATAATGCTAAACATGCTACGTGTTGAGTAGACCTTTAGAATAATGCTAAACATGCTACATGTTGAGATAGACCTTTAGAATAATGCTAAAATGCTACGTGTTGCAGTAGACCTTTAGAATAATGCTAAACATGCTACGTGTTGCAGTAGACCTTTAGAATAATGCTAAACATGCTACATCTGCAGTAGACCTTTAGAATAATGCTAAACATGCTACGTGTTGCATGTAGACCTTTAGAATAATGCTAAACATGCTACGTGTTGCAGTAGACCTTTAGAATAATGCTAAACATGCTAGAGATGCAGTAGACCTTTAGAATAATGCTAAACATGCTACGATGGGAGCATCTAGACCTTTAGAGATAATGCTAAACATGCTAGATGTTGCAGTAGACTTTTAGAATAATGCTAAACATGCTACGTGTTGCAGTAGACCTTTAGAATAATGCATGAAACATGGGACATCTGTTGCAGTAGATGGGAGCTCTAGAATAATGCTAAACATGCTAGATGGGAGCAGTAGACATGAGAATAATGCTAGTACATGAAGAGATGGGATCCAAGTTCATGAGAGATGAAAACAAAGAGATGCCAGTCAGCCTGCAAGAGCCGGGAGCATCATCAAAGAGATACACCTCAACTACACCAAAACTAATTTCACACATAAGAGTTAGCTTATAGACAAGATTACATTGACAACAATCTGGTGAGTGACAATATTAGTCCCATCAATATTGTCAAATTGTACATGGAGAGATGGGAGCATCTAGTACATGGAGAGATGGGAGCATCTAGTACATGAAGAGATGGGAGCATCTAGTACATGAAGAGATGGGAGCATCTAGTACATGAAGAGATGGGAGCATCTAGTACATGAAGAGATGGGAGCATCTAGTACATGAAGAGATGGGAGCATCTAGTACATGAAGAGATGGGAGCATCTAGTACATGAAGAGATGGGAGCATCTAGTACATGAAGAGATGGGAGCATCTAGTACATGAAGAGATGGGGCATCTAGTACATGAAGAGATGGGAGCATCTAGTACATAAAGAGATGGGAGCATCTAGTACATGAAGAGATGGGAGCATCTTGTACATGAAGAGATGGGAGCATCTAGTACATGAAGAGATGGGAGCATCTAGTACATGAAGAGATGGGAGCATCTAGTACATGAAGAGATGGGAGCATCTAGTACATGAAGAGATGGGAGCATCTAGTACATGAAGAGATGGGAGCATCTAGTACATGAAGAGATGGGAGCATCTAGTACATGAAGAGATGGGAGCATCTAGTACATGAAGAGATGGGAGCATCTAGTACATGAAGAGATGGGAGCATCTAGTACATGAAGAGATGGGAGCATCTAGTACATGAAGAGATGGGAGCATCTAGTACATGAAGAGATGGGAGCATCTTGTACATGAAGAGATGGGAGCATCTAGTACATGAAGAGATGGGAGCATCTAGTACATGAAGAGATGGGAGCATCTAGTACATGAAGAGATGGGAGCATCTAGTACATGAAGAGATGGGAGCATCTACTACATGAAGAGATGGGAGCATCCTGTAATTGATAGATGCAGTGGAAAGAATCCTCACTTTATAAAATACTCCTTCAAATCAAATCAAATCAAATGTATTTATAAAGCCCTTCGTACATCAGCTGATATCTCAAAGTGCTGTACAGAAACCCAGCCTGAAACCCCAAACAGCAAGCAATGCAGGTGTAGAAGCACTCCTTCAGAGTCACATGCAGGTAAAACATCTGTATCAACGTAGTATCTGAAAGAGCATCGTCTGCATTCTTTATGACACTTTGACCTTTGTCAAATAACTAAATTGAAATCATAATTCAAGAGGTACGGCTCTATTTCCTAATGTCCCCCCTTTTCTCATGAATATCCGTGCTGTCCGTGCATTCAGCATTCACTTGGCAGCGTTGTTCTGGCTACTAAGCAAAAAATAGTAACGTAATAAACTTCAAATTAAAATATGTTATTTATTTATCCAATTTGGTCCTTTATAATTGTTGCCGTGGCGATTCTGTTTAAGTCAGGAAACCATGTGACCTGGCTGGTTGTATTATGATTAGATTTTAGTTTCTACTTTTTTCAAAAGAATCTGTAACTGTACGTTATTACTAACTTGAACTCTATTACTAATCGAATCTACAAATAAAGTGGATCAAATTAACCGTGATGTTTTCATTGGAAGGGATACGACAAAAATAGACGATAGACGTTTCTTTTCCAAAGGACTTTGTAGAATTATAAAAACATATCCTTGACTCTCTAAACATATAAACATATTGTTGTTATTTATTTCTTGATATATTTCAGTGAATATTTCTTCATGCGATTTAATACTTTATAATAGTTTAGGAATTATTTATCAAGCGTTGGTGCTTATGTTTGCTGCACCTTGCGGGTTGATATGCAAATGCTAAAGGTGAAGCCCTGCAACGTTCTCAAGTGGGTACTGAAGCCCTGCAACGTCCTCTAGTGGGTACTGAAGCCCTGCAACGTCCTCTAGTGGGTACTGAAGCCCTGCAACGTCCTCTAGTGGGTACTGAAGCCCTGCAACGTCCTCTAGTGGGTACTGAAGCCCTGCAACGTCCTCTAGTGGGTACTGAAGCCCTGCAACGTCCTCTAGTGGGTACTGAAGCCCTGCAACGTCCTCTAGTGGGTACTGAAGCCCTGCAATGTTCTCTAGTGGGTACTGAAGCCCTGCAACGTCCTCTAGTGGGTACTGAAGCCCTGCAACATTCTCTAGTGGGTACTGAAGCCCTGCAACGTTCTCTAGTGGGTACTGAAGCCCTGCAACGTCCTCTAGTGGGTACTGAAGCCCTGCAACGTTCTCTAGCGGGTACTGAAGCCCTGCAACGTTCTCTAGTGGGTACTGAAGCCCTGCAACGTTCTCTAGTGGGTACTGAAGCCCTGCAACGTTCTCTAGTGGGTACTGAAGCCCTGCAATGTTCTCTAGTGGGTACTGAAGCCCTGCAACGTTCTCTAGTGGGTACTGAAGCCCTGCAACGTTCTCTAGTGGGTACTGAAGCCCTGCAACGTTCTCTAGTGGGTACTGAAGCCCTGCAACGTTCTCTAGTGGGTACTGAAGCCCTGCAACGTTCTCTAGTGGGTACTGAAGCCCTGCAACGTTCTCTAGTGGGTACTGAAGCCCTGCAACGTCCTCTAGTGGGTACTGAAGCCCTGCAACGTTCTCTAGTGGGTACTGAAGCCCTGCAACGTTCTCTAGTGGGTACTGAAGCCCTGCAACGTCCTCTAGTGGGTACTGAAGCCCTGCAACGTTCTCTAGTGGGTACTGAAGCCCTGCAACGTCCTCTAGTGGGTACTGAAGCCCTGCAACGTCCTCTAGTGGGTACTGAAGCCCTGCAACGTTCTCTAGTGGGTACTGAAGCCCTGCAACGTTCTCTAGTGGGTACTGAAGCCCTGCAACGTTCTCTAGTGGGTACTGAAGCCCTGCAACGTTCTCTAGTGGGTACTGAAGCCCTGCAACGTTCTCTAGTGGGTACTGAAGCCCTGCAACGTTCTCTAGTGGGTACTGAAGCACTGCAACGTTCTCTAGTGGGTACTGAAGCCCTGCAACGTTCTCTAGTGGGTACTGAAGCCCTGCAACGTCCTCTAGTGGGTACTAAAGCCCTGCAACGCTCTCTAGTGGGTACTGAAGCCCTGCAACGTTCTCTAGTGGGTACTGAAGCCCTGCAACGTTCTCTAGTGGGTACTGAAACCCTGCAATGTTCTCTAGTGGGTACTGAAGCCCTGCAATGTTCTCTAGTGGGTACTGAAGCCCTGCAACGCTCTCTAGTGGGTACTGATAGGCTGAAAGGGAAGCAACGTTCTCTAGTGGGTACTGATAGGCTGAAAGAGAAGCCCTGCAACGTCCTCTAGTGGGTTCTGATAGGCTGAAAGGCCAGGTGGTTGTAGTGGTAAAGATAATAGCCTCATACAACCTCATATACCACGAGAGGGACTGTAGACAGGCTGACATATAAGGGTTAAGGTATTAGTATTACTACAGACAGATAGCAAGACTGACATCTAAATGTTAATGTATTGGTATTACTACAGACAGATAGAAAGACTGACATCTAAGGGTTAATGTATTAGTATTACTACAGACAGATAGCAAGACTGACATCTAAATGTTAATGTATTGGTATTACTACAGACAGATAGAAAGACTGACATCTAAGGGTTAATGTATTAGTATTACTACAGACAGATAGAAAGACGGACATCTAAGGGTTAAGGGTTTGCTATGACCTTGACGGTCACCTCTTCAAAATAAATACAGTTTGCTCTTTCTACAAGCTACTGACAGTAATTGATCTCTCTCTCAAATCAACCCAGCTCAATCTAAGCAGTTGATTTCTCAAACAATATCTGGCACAACGTAGAGAGCAAACAATAAGTGGATGTGCTATTCCTGGAGATAGATGGAGGGATGGAGGGATGGAGGGATGGAAGGATGGAGGGATGGAGGGATGGAGGGATGGAGAAATAGAAGGATGGAAGGATGGAGGGATGTAGAGAAAGAGGGATGAAGGGATGGAAGGATGGAGGGATGTAGAGATGGAGAAATGGAGGGATGGAAGGATGGAGGGATGGAGGGATGGAAGGATGGAGGGATGTAGAGATGGAGAAATAGAAGGATGGAAGGATGGAGGGATGGAAGGATGGAGGGATGTAGAGATGGAGAAATAGAAGGATGGAAGGATGGAGGGATGGAGGGATGGAGGGATGGAGGGATGGAAGGATGGAGGGATGTAGAGATGGAGAAATAGAAGGATGGAAGGATGGAGGGATGGAAGGATGGAGTTGAGCTATATCCTATAGGGTCCTGAATAGCTGTTGTCATTCCTACTGCAGCACCAACAATGATATGACATACACACAATCACACCATGAGAGGTCTCAATAGGTGAAAGCAATATGACAGAAACCTCTCAAGTACTCTCACCCCTTCATGGTCATCACGAAGACAAAGAAAAGGAGCAGTGTCCCAAATGGCACCCTATTCCCTATGTAGTGCACTACATTTGACCAGAGCCCTATTCCCTATATTCCCTACTACTCTGGTCAAAAAGTAATGCACTATAGAAGGAATACTGTGCCATTTGAGACAGTCAAGGAAAGGAGTCAGTTTGATGGTATTAAAACACAGCAGGCTGATATCCTGGGAGGAAACGGAGGAGAACTAATATACATGTAGAGACAGACAGACAGACAGACAGACAGACAGACAGACAGACAGACAGACAGACAGTTAAACAGAGAGGCAGATAGACAGACAGACAGACAGACAGACAGACAGACAGACAGACAGACAGACAGACAGACAGACAGATAGGCAGATAGGCAGTTAGGCAGACAGACAGACAGACAGACAGACAGACAGACAGACAGACAGACAGACAGACAGACAGACAGATAGGCAGTTAGGCAGACAGACAGACAGACAGACAGACAGACAGACAGACAGACAGACAGACAGACAGACAGACAGACAGTTAGACAGACAGACAGACAGACAGACAGACAGACAGACAGACAGACAGACAGACAGACAGACAGACAGACAGACAGTTAAACAGAGAGGCCGATAGACAGGCAGACAGACAGATAGGCAGTTAGACAGACAGACAGACAGACAGACAGACAGACAGACAGACAGATAGGCAGTTAGACAGACAGACAGATAGACAGACAGACAGACAGACAGACAGACAGACAGACAGACAGACAGACAGACAGACAGACAGACAGACAGACAGACCATCTCCCTCCCACTAACAGTTTGTGCTGCCTTTCACAGTGATCGTCAAGCAGGATCTCTTTGTCTGTATACCTAATGGCACTGTATTCCCTACATAGTGCACTACTTTTGGACAAAGCCCTATGGGACTCTCAGTGGGTCCTGGTCAAAAGTACTGTGCTATTTGGGGAATAGGGTGCCATTTGGGACTCAGACCATTCACAGGGCTGTGACGGTCAAGACGACCTCAACTAGGGCTGTGACGGTCAAGACCACCCCAACTAGGGCTGTGACGGTCAAGACTACCCCAACTAGGGCTGTGATGGTCAAGACTACCCCAACTAGAGCTGTGACGGTCAAGACTACCCCAACTAGGGCTGTGACGGTCAAGACTACCCCAACTAGGGCTGTGACGGTCAAGACTACCCCAACTAGAGCTGTGACGGTCAAGACTACCCCAACTAGGGCTGTGACGGTCAAGACTACCCCAACTAGGGCTGTGACGGTCAAGACTACCCCAACTAGGGCTGTGACGGTCAAGACTACCCCAACTAGGAATGTGACGGTCAAGACTACCCCAGCTAGGGCTGTGACGGTCAAGACTACCCCAACTAGGGCTGTGACGGTCAAGACTACCCCAACTAGGAATGTGACGGTCAAGACTACCCCAACTAGGGCTGTGACGGTCAAGACTACCCCAACTAGGGCTGTGACGGTCAAGACTACCCCAACTAGGGCTGTGACGGTCAAGACTACCCCAACTAGGAATGTGACGGTCAAGACTACCCCAGCTAGGGCTGTGACGGTCAAGACTACCCCAACTAGGGCTGTGACGGTCAAGACTACCCCAACTAGGGCTGTGACGGTCAAGACTACCCCAACTAGGGCTGTGACGGTCAAGACTACCCCAACTAGGGCTGTGACGGTCAAGACTACCCCAACTAGGAATGTGACGGTCAAGACTACCCCAGCTAGGGCTGTGACGGTCAAGACCACCCCAACTAGGGCTGTGACGGTCAAGACTACCCCAACTAGGAATGTGACGGTCAAGACTACCCCAACAAGGGCTGTGACGGTCAAGACTACCCCAACTAGGGCTGTGACGGTCAAGACTACCCCAACTAGGAATGTGACGGTCAAGACTACCCCAACTAGGAATGTGACGGTCAAGACTACCCCAACTAGGGCTGTGACGGTCAAGACCACCCCAACTAGGGCTGTGACGGTCAAGACTACCCCAACTAGGAATGTGACGGTCAAGACTACCCCAACTAGGGCTGTGACGGTCA
>NC_068424.1:84348053-84353053 GCF_023373465.1 Oncorhynchus keta
GACCCTTACTCTGTGAACATAATCCTAACTCTAACCTGGACCCTTACTCTCTGAACATAATCCTAACCATAAACATTACATAATCAGAACATAATCCTAACTCTAACCTGGACCCTTACTCTCTGAACATAATCCTAACTCTAACCTGGACCCTTACTCTGTGAACATAATCCTAACTCTAACCTGGACCCTTACTCTGTGAACATAATCCTAACTCTAACCTGGACCCTTACTCTGTGAACATAATCCTAACTCTAACCTGGACCCTTACTCTCTGAACATAATCCTAACTCTAACCTGGACCCTTACTCTGTGAACATAATCCTAACTCTAACCTGGACCCTTACTCTGTGAACATAATCCTAACTCTAACCTGGACCCTTACTCTGTGAACATAATCCTAACTCTAACCTGGACCCTTACTCTGTGAACATAATCCTAACTCTAACCTGGACCCTTACTCTGTGAACATAATCCTAACTCTAACCTGGACCCTTACTCTGTGAACATAATCCTAACTCTAACCTGGACCCTTACTCTCTGAACATAATCCTAACTCTAACCTGGACCCTTACTCTGTGAACATAATCCTAACTCTAACCTGGACCCTTACTCTGTGAACATAATCCTAACTCTAACCTGGACCCTTACTCTGTGAACATAATCCTAACTCTAACCTGGACCCTTACTCTCTGAACATAATCCTAACTCTAACCTGGACCCTTACTCTCTGAACATAATCCTAACTCTAACCTGGACCCTTACTCTGTGAACATAATCCTAATCCTAACCTGGACCCTTACTCTGTGAACATAATCCTAACTCTAACCTGGACCCTTACTCTCTGAACATAATCCTAACCATAAACATTACATAATCAGAACATAATCCTAACTCTAACCTGGACCCTTACTCTCTGAACATAATCCTAACTCTAACCTGGACCCTTACTCTGTGAACATAATCCTAATCCTAACCATAAACATTACATAATCTGAACATAATCCTAATCCTAACCATAAACATTACATAATCCTAATCCTAACCATAAACATTACATAATCCTAATCCTAACCATAAACATTACATAATCCTAATCCTAACCATAAACATTACATAATCCTAATCCTAACCATAAACATTACATAATCAGAACACTTTTCAAGGAGCTGGAAAGCATCTGACGTCAAAGATCTGTCATCTTCTCCGTCTTGATATTGATTTCAACCAGTGATCTTTGACCTGTATCTTAACCTTTAACCTCTAACATAATCAAAACATTAACAATTATATTAACTGTAATATTTTCTTTGAGATGTATTGATTATTGAGATCTACTGATTTACATAATAGAAAAATCTATTAATTTGATCCATGTTAACATCGATGTAGAGGTGTCAGCATCCCTATCTGTACCCAGTACCCAGTCAGCTCTCCTATCTGCAACCAGTCAGCAGTCAGCTATCATACCTCCCTATCTGTACCCAGTCAGCTGTCATACCTCCCTATCTGTAACCAGTCAGCTGTCATACCTCCCCATCTGTACCCAGTCAGCTGTCATACTTCCCTATCTGTACCCAGTCAGCTGTCATACTTCCCTATCTGTAACCAGTCAGCAGTCATACTTACCTATCTGCAACCAGTCAGCAGTCAGCTGTCATACTGCCCTATCTGTAACCAGTCAGC
Organism: Oncorhynchus keta; assembly: GCF_023373465.1. Lineage (NCBI taxonomy): Eukaryota > Metazoa > Chordata > Actinopteri > Salmoniformes > Salmonidae > Oncorhynchus > Oncorhynchus keta. Next base: position 84,349,740 of record NC_068424.1, read on the forward strand.
AGTCATACTTCCCTATCTGTAACCAGTCAGCTGTCATACTTCCCTATCTGTAACCAGTCAGCAGTCATACTTCCTTATCTGTAACCAGTCAGCAGTCATACTTTCCTATCTGTAACCAGTCAGCTGTCATACTGCCCTATCTGTAACCAGTCAGCAGTCATACTTCCTTATCTGTAACCAGTCAACTGTCATACTTCCCTATCGGTAACCAGTCAGCAGTCATACTTTCCTATCTGTACCCAGTCAGCAGTCATACTGCCCTATCTGTACCCAGTCAGCAGTCATACTTTCCTATCTGCAACCAGTCAGCAGTCAGCTGTCATACCTCCCTATCTGTACCCAGTCAGCTGTCATACTTCCCTATCTGTAACCAGTCAGCTGTCATACCTCCCCATCTGTACCCAGTCAGCAGTCATACTGCCCTATCTGTACCCAGTCAGCAGTCATACTTTCCTATCTGTACCCAGTCAGCAGTCATACTTTCCTATCTGTACCCAGTCAGCAGTCATACTTCCCTATCTGTACCCAGTCAGCAGTCATACTTTCCTATCTGTACCCAGTCAGCAGTCATACTGCCCTATCTGTAACCAGTCAGCAGTCATACTTCCCTATCTGTAACCAGTCAGCAGTCATACTTCCCTATCTGTACCCAGTCAGCAGTCATACCTCCCTATCTGTAACCAGTCAGCAGTCATACTTCCCTATCTGTAACCAGTCAGCAGTCATACTTCCCTATCTGTACCCAGTCAGCAGTCATACCTCCCTATCTGTAACCAGTCAGCTGTCATACCTTCCTATCTGTAACCAGTCAGCAGTCATACCTCCCTATCTGTACCCAGTCAGCAGTCATACCTCCCTATCTGTAACCAGTCAGCAGTCATACCTCCCTATCTGTAACCAGTCAGCAGTCATACCTCCCTATCTGTAACCAGTCAGCAGTCATACCTCCCTATCTGTACCCAGTCAGCAGTCATATTACCCTATCTGTAACCAGTCAGCAGTCATACCTCCCTATCGGTAACCAGTCAGCAGTCATACCTCCCTATCGGTAACCAGTCAGCAGTCATACTGTCCTATCTGTAACCAGTCAGCAGTCATGCTTCCCTATCTGTAACCAGTCAGCAGTCATACTCCCCTATCTGTACCAAGTCAGCAGTCATACTTCCCTATCTGTACCAAGTCAGCAGTCATACTTCCCTATCTGTACCCAGTCAGCTGTCATACTCCCCTATCTGTACCAAGTCAGCAGTCATACTTCCCTATCTGTACCCAGTCAGCTGTCATACTCCCCTATCTGTACCAAGTCAGCAGTCATACTTCCCTATCTGTACCAAGTCAGCAGTCATACTCCCCTATCTGTAACCAGTCAGCAGTCATACTACCCTATCTGTAACCAGTCAGCAGTCATGCTTCCCTATCTGTAACCAGTCAGCAGTCATACTCCCCTATCTGTACCAAGTCAGCAGTCATACTTCCCTATCTGTACCAAGTCAGCAGTCATACTTCCCTATCTGTACCCAGTCAGCTGTCATACTCACCTATCTGTACCAAGTCAGCAGTCATACTCCCCTATCTGTAACCAGTCAGCAGTCATACTGCCCTATCTGTAACCAGTCAGCAGTCATACTTCCCTATCAATAACCAGTCAGCAGTCATACCTCCCTATCTGTACCCAGTCAGCAGTCATATTACCCTATCTGTAACCAGTCAGCAGTCATACTCCCCTATCTGTACCCAGTCAGCAGTCATACTGCCCTATCTGTAACCAGTCAGCTGTCATACCTCCCCATCTGTACCCAGTCAGCTGTCATACTGCCCTATCTGTACCCAGTCAGCTGTCATACTTCCCTATCTGTAACCAGTCAGCAGTCATACTTACCTATCTGCAACCAGTCAGCAGTCAGCTGTCATACTGCCCTATCTGTAACCAGTCAGCAGTCATACTTCCCTATCTGTAACCAGTCAGCTGTCATACTGCCCTATCTGTAACCAGTCAGCAGTCATACTTCCTTATCTGTAACCAGTCAGCAGTCATACTTCCCTATCTGTAACCAGTCAGCTGTCATACCTCCCTATCTGTACCCAGTCAGCTGTCATACTTCCCTATCTGTAACCAGTCAGCTGTCATACCTCCCCATCTGTACCCAGTCAGCAGTCATACTGCCCTATCTGTACCCAGTCAGCAGTCATACTTTCCTATCTGTACCCAGTCAGCAGTCATACTTTCCTATCTGTACCCAGTCAGCAGTCATACTGCCCTATCTGTACCCAGTCAGCAGTCATACTTTCCTATCTGTACCCAGTCAGCAGTCATACTGCCCTATCTGTAACCAGTCAGCAGTCATACTTCCCTATCTGTAACCAGTCAGCAGTCATACTTCCCTATCTGTACCCAGTCAGCAGTCATACCTCCCTATCTGTAACCAGTCAGCAGTCATACTTCCCTATCTGTAACCAGTCAGCAGTCATACTACCCTATCTGTACCCAGTCAGCAGTCATACCTCCCTATCTGTAACCAGTCAGCTGTCATACCTCCCTATCTGTAACCAGTCAGCAGTCATACCTCCCTATCTGTACCCAGTCAGCAGTCATACCTTCCTATCTGTAACCAGTCAGCAGTCATACCTCCCTATCTGTAACCAGTCAGCAGTCATACCTCCCTATCTGTAACCAGTCAGCAGTCATACCTCCCTATCTGTACCCAGTCAGCAGTCATATTACCCTATCTGTAACCAGTCAGCAGTCATACCTCCCTATCGGTAACCAGTCAGCAGTCATACCTCCCTATCGGTAACCAGTCAGCAGTCATACTGCCCTATCTGTAACCAGTCAGCAGTCATGCTTCCCTATCTGTAACCAGTCAGCAGTCATACTCCCCTATCTGTACCAAGTCAGCAGTCATACTTCCCTATCTGTACCAAGTCAGCAGTCATACTTCCCTATCTGTACCCAGTCAGCTGTCATACTCCCCTATCTGTACCAAGTCAGCAGTCATACTTCCCTATCTGTACCAAGTCAGCAGTCATACTCCCCTATCTGTAACCAGTCAGCAGTCATACTGCCCTATCTGTACCAAGTCAGCAGTCATACTTCCCTATCTGTACCAAGTCAGCAGTCATACTCCCCTATCTGTACCCAGTCAGCAGTCATACTGCCCTATCTGTAACCAGTCAGCAGTCATGCTTCCCTATCTGTAACCAGTCAGCAGTCATACTCCCCTATCTGTACCAAGTCAGCAGTCATACTACCCTATCTGTACCAAGTCAGCAGTCATACCTCCCTATCTGTACCCAGTCAGCTGTCATACTCACCT
>NC_068424.1:84355553-84398053 GCF_023373465.1 Oncorhynchus keta
ACAACTGGAATAGAGATGGTACTGTGATTTAGAGCCCACTGCTGCAAATAGGACAACTGGAATATAGATGGTACTGTGATTTAGAGCCCACTGCAGCAAATAGGACAACTGGAATAGAGATGGTACTATGATTTAGAGCCCACTGCAGCAAATAGGACAACTGGAATAGAGATGGTACTGTGATTTAGAGCCCACTGCAGCAAATAGGACAACTGGAATAGAGATGGTACTGTGATTTAGAGCCCACTGCAGCAAATAGGACAACTGGAATAGAGATGGTACTATGAGTTAGAGCCCACTGCAGCAAATAGGACAACTGGAATAGAGATGGTACTAGGATTTAGAGCCCACTGCTGCAAATAGGACAACTGGAATAGAGATGGTACTATGATTTAGAGCCCACTGCAGCAAATAGGACAACTGGAATAGAGATGGTACTAGGATTTAGAGCCCACTGCAGCAAATAGGACAACTGGAATAGAGATGGTACTAGGATTTAGAGCCCACTGCAGCAAATCGGACAGCTGGAATAGAGATGGTACTATGATTTAGAGCCCACTGCAGCAAATAGGACAACTGGAATAGAGATGGTACTATGATTTAGAGCCCCCTCTAGCAAATAGGACAACTGGAATAGAGATGGTACTATGATTTAGAGCCCAGTGTTTTGCACAACCGTGTGACATGACTGGATGTAAACCTTAATGCATGAAACTTTTTTTTGTCAGATGGTCTAGTACCTCTCTCAGACATATACATTATGTATATCTACCAGACATATATACATTTTTGGTTTAAGTCAAATTTTCTAGATACGGCTTAATTAAGTAACAAGGCTCAAGGAGGTCTGGTAATATGGCCAACATACCACAGCTGAAGGATGTTCTTACGCACGACGTAACACAGAGTGCTTGAACACAGTACTTAGCCGTGGTATATTGGACATATGCCACAAACCCCCGAGGAGCCTTAATGATTTGATTTGATGTGATGCTATTACAAACTGGTTACCCTGGTAATTAGAACAGGAAAACAAAACATTTTGTCATACCCGTGGTATACTGTCTGATATACCATAGCTGTCAGCCAATCAGCATTCAGGGATCGAACCACACAATTTATAGTACAGGATAGAATCTTGCTTTGTGTAACTTTGTGTAAGGTCAGAGAGGAATAGAATAGAGTACTGAATACAACAGAACAGAGTACTGAATAAAACACAACAGAACAGAGTACTGAATACAACAGAACAGAATAGAGTACTGAATAAAACACAACAGAACAGAGTACTGAATACAACAGAACAGAATAGAGTACTGAATAAAACACAACAGAACAGAGTACTGAATAAAACACAACAGAACAGGGTACTGAATACAACAGAACAGAATAGAGTACTGAATAAAACACAACAGAACAGAGTACTGAATACAACACAACAGCACCGAGTACTGAATACAACAGAACAGAATAGAGTACTGAATAAAACACAACAGAACAGGGTACTGAATACAACAGAACAGAATAGAGTACTGAATAAAACACAACAGAATAGAGTACTGAATACAACAGAACAGAGTACTGAATAAAACACAACAGAACAGGGTACTGAATACAACAGAACAGAATAGAGTACTGAATAAAACACAACAGAACAGAGTACTGAATAAAACACAACAGAACAGAGTACTGAATAAAACACAACAGAACAGAGTACTGAATACAACAGAACAGAGTACTGAATAAAACACAACAGAACAGAGTACTGAATAAAACACAACAGAACAGAGTACTGAATAAAACACAACAGAACAGGGTACTGAATACAACAGAACAGAATAGAGTACTGAATAAAACACAACAGAATAGAGTACTGAATAAAACACAACAGAATAGAGTACTGAATAAAACACAACAGAACAGGGTACTGAATACAACAGAACAGAATAGAGTACTGAATAAAACACAACAGAACAGGGTACTGAATACAACAGAACAGAATAGAGTACTGAATAAAACACAACAGAACAGAGTACTGAATAAAACACAACAGAACAGAGTACTGAATAAAACACAACAGAACAGGGTACTGAATACAACAGAACAGAATAGAGTACTGAATAAAACACAACAGAACAGAGTACTGAATAAAACACAACAGAACAGAGTACTGAATAAAACACAACAGAACAGAGTACTGAATACAACAGAACAGAGTACTGAATAAAACACAACAGAACAGAGTACTGAATAAAACACAACAGAACAGAGTACTGATTACAACACAACAGAACAGAGTACTGAATACAACAGAACAGAGTACTGAATACAACAGAACAGAACAGAGTACTGAATACAAACACAACAGAACAGAGTACTGAATACAACAGAACAGAGTACTGAATACAACAGAACAGAACAGAGTACTGAATAAAACACAACAGAACAGAGTACTGAATACAACAGAACAGAACAGAGTACTGATTACAACACAACAGAACAGAGTACTGAATAAAACACAAAAGAACAGGGTACTGAATACAACAGAACAGAGTACTGAATACAACAGAACAGAGTACTGAATACAACAGAACAGAATAGAGTACTGAATACAACAGAACAGAGCAGGACTGCGAGATGAAGACACGTTGACAGTAACAGAGATGAAATAGATCAAGTAATCCTAAACTTGCCAGCATGACCGTTTCCCAAATGCACCCTATTCCCAACAAAGGCCCTGGTCAAAAGCACTGCACTGTAGGGTACCATTTGGGACCCACCCTATGAATTTGTTCCTAATGAGAGTAAATTCATAATGAGCAGGAGATCAGCAGAAGAAACAACTATCGCTGATGAATGAATGTCACTGGCATCGCCTGAAGGAAGTTAAATCACATTCTCTGGGTTGACTGTCATTCTGCTATAGCTGGGGTTGACTGTCATTCTGCTATAGCTGGGGTTGACTGTCATTCTGCTATAGCTGGGGTTCGACTGTCATTCTGTTAAAGCTGGGGTTGACTGTCATTCTGCTATAGCTGGGGTTGACTGTCATTCTGTTATAGCTGGGATTGACTGTCATTCTGCTGTAGCTGGGTTTGACTGTCATTCTGCTATAGCTGGGTTTGACTGTCATTCTGCTATAGCTGGGTTTGACTGTCATTCTGCTATAGCTGTTGTTGACTGTCATTCTGCTATAGCTGGGTTCGACTGTCATGCTGCTATAGCTGGGATTGACTGTCATTCTGCTATAGCTGTTGTTGACTGTCATTCTGCTATAGCTGGGTTTACTGTCATTCTGCTAAAGCTGGGTTTGACTGGCATTCTGCTATAGCTGGGGTTGACTGTCATTCTGCTATAGCTGGGTTTGACTGTCATTCTGCTATAGCTGGGATTGACTGTCATTCTGCTGTAGCTGGGGTTGACTGTCATTCTGTTATAGCTGGGATTGACTGTCATTCTGCTGTAGCTGGGTTTGACTGTCATTCTGCTATAGCTGGGTTTGACTGTCATTCTGCTATAGCTGGGTTTGACTGTCATTCTGCTATAGCTGTTGTTGACTGTCATTCTGCTATAGCTGGGTTCGACTGTCATGCTGCTATAGCTGGGATTGACTGTCATTCTGCTATAGCTGTTGTTGACTGTCATTCTGCTATAGCTGGGTTTACTGTCATTCTGCTAAAGCTGGGTTTGACTGGCATTCTGCTATAGCTGGGGTTGACTGTCATTCTGCTATAGCTGGGTTTGACTGTCATTCTGCTATAGCTGGGTTTGACTGTCATTCTGCTATAGCTGTTGTTGACTGTCATTCTGCTATAGCTGGGTTCGACTGTCATGCTGCTATAGCTGGGTTTGACTGTCATTCTGCTATAGCTGGGTTTGACTGTCATTCTGCTATAGTTGGGGTTGACTGTCATTCTGCTATAGCTGGGGTTGACTGTCATTCTGCTATAGCTGGGTTTGACTGTCATTCTGCTATAGCTGTTGTTGACTGTCATTCTGCTATAGCTGGGTTCGACTGTCATGCTGCTATAGCTGGGTTTGACTGTCATTCTGCTATAGCTGGGTTTGACTGTCATTCTGCTATAGCTGGGGTTGACTGTCATTCTGCTATAGCTGGGGTTGACTGTCATTCTGCTATAGCTGGGTTGACTGTCATTCTGCTATAGCTGTTGTTGACTGTCATTCTGCTATAGCTGGGTTTGACTGTCATGCTGCTATAGCTGGGTTTGACTGTCATTCTGCTATAGCTGGGGTTGACTGTCATTCTGTGAAAGCTGGGTTTGACTGTCATTCTGCTATAGCTGGGGTTGACTGTCATTCTGCTATAGCTGGGGTTGACTGTCATTCTGCTATAGCTGGGATTGACTGTCATTCTGCTGTAGCTGGGGTTGACTGTCATTCTGTTATAGCTGGGATTGACTGTCATTCTGCTGTAGCTGGGTTTGACTGTCATTCTGCTATAGCTGGGTTTGACTGTCATTCTGCTATAGCTGGGTTTGACTGTCATTCTGCTATAGCTGTTGTTGACTGTCATTCTGCTATAGCTGGGTTCGACTGTCATGCTGCTATAGCTGGGATTGACTGTCATTCTGTTAAAGCTGGGTTCGACTGTCATTCTGTTATAGCTGGGGTTGACTGTCATTCTGCTATAGCTGGGATTGACTGTCATTCTGCTGTAGCTGGGGTTGACTGTCATTCTGTTATAGCTGGGATTGACTGTCATTCTGCTGTAGCTGGGTTTGACTGTCATTCTGCTATAGCTGGGTTTGACTGTCATTCTGCTATAGCTGTTGTTGACTGTCATTCTGCTATAGCTGGGTTCGACTGTCATGCTGCTATAGCTGGGATTGACTGTCATTCTGCTATAGCTGTTGTTGACTGTCATTCTGCTATAGCTGGGTTTACTGTCATTCTGCTAAAGCTGGGTTTGACTGGCATTCTGCTATAGCTGGGGTCATTCTGCTATAGCTGGGTTTGACTGTCATTCTGCTACTTGTTCTGCTATAGCTCTGTCATGCTGCTATAGCTGGGTTTGACTGTCATTCTGCTATAGCTGGGTTTGACTGTCATTCTGCTATAGTTGGGGTTGACTGTCATTCTGCTATAGCTTTGACTGTCATTCTGCTATAGCTGGGTTTGACTGTCATTCTGCTATAGCTGTTGTTGACTTTCTGCTATAGCTGGGTGTCATGTCATGCTGCTATAGCTGGGTTTGACTGTCATTCTGCTATAGCTGGGTTTGACTGTCATTCTGCTATAGCTGGGGTTGACTGTCATTCTGCTATAGCTGGGGTTGACTGTCATTCTGCTATAGCTGGGTTGACTTCATTCTGACTGTTGTTGACTGTCATTCTGCTATAGCTGGGTTTGACTGTCATGCTGCTATAGCTGGGTTTGACTGTCATTCTGCTATAGCTGGGGTTGACTGTCATTCTGTGAAAGCTGGGTTTGACTGTCATTCTGCTATAGCTGGGGTTGACTGTCATTCTGCTATAGCTGGGTTTACTGTCATTCTGCAATAGCTGGGTTTACTGTCATTCTGTTAAAGCTTGGTTTGATTGTCATTCTGCTATAGCTGGGGTTGACTGTCATTCTGCTATAGCTGGGTTTGACTGTCATTCTGCTATAGCTGGGTTTGACTGTCATTCTGCTATAGCTGGGTTTACTGTCATTCTGCTAAAGCTGGGTTTGACTGGCATTCTGCTATAGCTGGGGTTGACTGTCATTCTGCTATAGCTGGGGTTGACTGTCAATCTGCTATAGCTGGGGTTGACTGTCAATCTGCTATAGCTGGGGTTGACTGTCATTCTGCTATAGCTGGGGTTGACTGTCAATCTGCTATAGCTGTTGTTGACTGTCATTCTGCTATAGCTGGGGTTGACTGTCAATCTGCTATAGCTGTTGTTGACTGTCATTCTGCTATAGCTGGGGTTGACTGTCATTCTGCTATAGCTGGGGTTGACTGTCAATCTGCTATAGCTGGGGTTGACTGTCATTCTGCTATAGCTGGGGTTGACTGTAAAAAAATCAACTCACCTTTTGGTTTGAAACACTAAATCAAATAAGACGGCCGGTATGAACAGCTTATCCTGGTTTAGCCTGGTTTATCCTGGTTTATCCTGGTTTATCCTGGTTTATCCTGGTTTAGCCTGGTTTATCCTGGTTTATCCTGGTTTATCCTGGTTTAGCCGGGTTTAGCCTGGTTTATCCTGGTTTAGCCTGGTTTATCCTGGTTTAGCCGGGTTTAGCCTGGTTTATCCTGGTTTAGCCTGGTTTAGCCTGGTTTATCCTGGTTTATCCTGGTTTATCCTGGTTTAGCCTGGTTTATCCTGGTTTAGCCGGGTTTAGCCTGGTTTATCCTGGTTTAGCCTGGTTTATCCTGGTTTAGCCGGGTTTAGCCTGGTTTATCCTGGTTTAGCCTGGTTTATCCTGGCCATTAAAATAGTAGCACATGAAAATATTGATCTTGAAGCAGATCTGTGTGTCCCGCTGTGTATTTGTGTGTGTGTGTGTGTGTGTGCCTCTGTGTGTGTGTGTGTGCCGCTGTGTGTGTGTGTGTGTGTGTGTGTGTGTGTGTGTGTGTGTGTGTGTGTGTGTGTGTGTGTGTGTGTGTGTGTGTGTGTGTGTGTGTGTGTGTGTGTGTGTGTGTGTGTGTGTATGTGTGTGTGTGTCCCGCTGTGTTTGTGCGTGTCCCACTGTGTGTGTGTGTGTGTGTACATCCTGTCATCTTTATCATTAAGCCAGTGCATTGCTGATTTGAAAGAGTTAGGCCTGGGCGATATGGCAAATAAATTATCACGATATCTATATCTTTTTTTTAATTCGATAGAGATAATTAGCACGATATTAATCAAATAATGTTTATAAGGTGCATATCTGCTTCAAACTCAAGAACGCCTGAACTATTTTATTTTTTATTATGTGAGCTACACAAGCTTATACTTGAAGGAAAATTGTTCCATGTTTGCGTGGAGCACCATACTCTCGAAACGTTCCTTTTCGACTGTGCTAATTGGTAGCATGTCCTTAGCAATGCTATGCATAATAGCATTTGTGATGTCTTGGTCTTTTCGATGTTTGCTTGTAGGGTATAAAAGCTGTCAGTGTTGACTGCTTCGGGCGAACATCCCTAGATTTGGCTGGTGCTTTAAGGGGCGTTGATCAATACCGTGGCGCTAACTCAAACTTCCCTAGATTTAGCTGGTGCTTTAAGGGGCGTTGATCAATACCGTGGCGCTAACTCAAACTTCCCTAGATTGGCTGGTGCTTTAAGGGGCGTTGATCAATACCGTGGCGCTAACTCAAACTTCCCTAGATTGGCTGGTGCTTTAAGGGGTGTTGATCAATACCGTGGCGCTAACTCAAACTTCCCTAGATTGGCTGGTGCTTTAAGGGGTGTTGATCAATACCGTGGCGCTAACTCAAACTTCCCTAGATTGGCTGGTGCTTTAAGGGGTGTTGATCAATACCGTGGCGCTAACTCAAACTTCCCTAGATTTGGCTGGTGCTTTAAGGGGTGTTGATCAATACCGTGGCGCTAACTCACACTTCCCTAGATTTGGCTGGTGCTTTAAGGGGCGTTGATCAATACCGTGGCGCTAACTCAAACTTCCCTAGATTTGGCTGGTGCTTTAAGGGGTGTTGATCAATACCGTGGCGCTAACTCAAACTTCCCTAGATTTAGCTGGTGCTTTAAGGGGTGTTGATCAATACCGTGGCGCTAACTCAAACTTCCCTAGATTGGCTGGTGCTTTAAGGGGCGTTGATCAATACCGTGGCGCTAACTCAAACTTCCCTAGATTGGCTGGTGCTTTAAGGGGCGTTGATCAATACCGTGGCGCTAACTCAAACTTCCCTAGATTGGCTGGTGCTTTAAGGGGCGTTGATCAATACCGTGGCGCTAACTCAAACTTCCCTAGATTGGCTGGTGCTTTAAGGGGTGTTGATCAATACCGTGGCGCTAACTCAAACTTCCCTAGATTGGCTGGTGCTTTAAGGGGTGTTGATCAATACCGTGGCGCTAACTCAAACTTCCCTAGATTTAGCTGGTGCTTTAAGGGGTGTTGATCAATACCGTGGCGCTAACTCAAACTTCCTGTATGGTCCAAAGAGTGGTTAATAGTGGTTAATAGAGGCTACTCCATCACTCATTTAGTGGTTAATAGAGGCTACTCCATCACTCATAGGTGCTAAGTGGTGTTTAGTGGGCATGTACCTCTCCATGTCTCCTCCTCCACCAGGTGCTAAGTGGTGTTTAGTGGGCGTGTACCTCTCCATGGCTCCTCCTCCACCAGGTGCTAAGTGGTGTTTAGTGGGCGTGTACCTCTCCATGGCTCCTCCTCCACCAGGTGCTAAGCGGTTTTTAGTGGCGTGTACCTCTCCACGTGCATATTGTCACTTCTCCTCACGTATCTAAATATTTTATATCGACATTGTAGAAAATTTATCTAAATGTTTTTATATAGTGATTGAGGGAAGTATTTACCTCGATAATTATTGATATTGATTTATCGCCCAGCCCTAGAAAGAGTTCTTCCAGCTAAATTCCCTAGAATTAGTCCTCCACCTCTATATGATACAGTAATTCTATAGGTCTGAGACCATGGTAACACCTCTATCTGATACAGTACTTCTATAGGTCTGAGACCATGGTAACACCTCTGTCCTTTTCTCTTAGAGTGATGGTCTATATTCTCCACATCTCTCTGTCCTTTTCTCTTAGAGTGATGGTCTATATTCTCCACATCTCTCTGTCCTTTTCTCTTAGAGTGATGGTCTATATTCTCCACATCTCTCTGTCCTTTTCTCTTAGAGTGATGGTCTATATTCTCCACATCTCTCTGTCCTTTTCTCTTAGAGTGATGGTCTATATTCTCCACATCTCTCTGTCCTTTTCTCTTAGAGTGATGGTCTATATTCTCCACATCTCTCTGTCCTTTTCTCTTAGAGTGATGGTCTATATTCTCCACATCTCTCTGTCCTTTTCTCTTAGAGTGATGGTCTATATTCTCCACATCTCTCTGTCCTTTGCTCTTAGAGTGATGGTCTATATTCTCCGCATCTCTCTGCCCTTTTCTCTTCGAGTGATGGTCTATATTCTCCTCATCTCTCTGCCCTTTTCTCTTAGAGTGATGGTCTATATTCTCCACATCTCTCTGTCCTTTTCTCTTAGAGTGATGGTCTATATTCTCCACATCTCTCTGTCCTTCCTCGTTAAACAGCAGCAGCTGTTGCTCCCGTTGGTCCAATCTGGGTCTGCCATTAGAGATCACAGGAAGACAGAGATGCTTAGTGACAGCTACCGATGCCACTGGTGAAGAGAGCTGCGTTCGAGGCATGAGAGGCGTGTCACCCAACCAACCTCCGCCCCCTTATGGACTGAGTCTATGTCCCAAAATGCAAACTCTATTCCCTATAGTACTGTGCCAGATGTATTATAGTGCACTACTTTTGACCAAGGCACATAGGGCTAGTGCACTATATAGGGACTAAACACTTTATAGTGTGCCATTTGGGAGGATGTCAGGATACAGCCTGGCCTCTCAGAGTTCACCTTTGTTCTAGCTATCTGAAAGGCAGGCGGCTAATTGTGTGACAAGGGTCAGGTTGGGGAGGAAAGGAGACCGTCTGAGTCGTGCCTCTCTCTGTGTCTTCTTAAAGCCACACGTCTGGCTCACTTGTCAAACACACTGCAGCAATACAGATGAAATTAGGAACAGGGAGAGGGAGGGAGGGAGGGAGGGAGGAGGGAGGGAGGGAGGGAGGGAGGGAGAGAGAGAGAGAGAGAGAGAGGGAGGGAGGGAGGGAGGGAGGGAGGGAGGGAGGGAGGGAGGGAGAGAGAGAGAGAGAGAGGGAGGGAGGGAGGGAGGGAGGGAGGGAGGGAGGGAGGGAGGGAGGGAGAGGGAGGGAGGGAGGGAGGGAGGGAGGAAGGAAGGAAGGAAGGAAGGGAAGGAAGGAAGGAAGGAAGGAAGGAAGGAAGGAAGGAAGGAAGGATGGAAGGATGGAAGGAAGGATGGAAGGAAGGAAGGAAGGAAGGAAGGAAGGAAGGAATGGAAGGAAGGAAGGAAGGAAGGAAGGAAGGAAGGAAGAAGAAGGAAGGATGGAAGGAAGGAAGGAAGGAAGGAAAGAAGGAAGGAAGGAAGGAAGGAAGGAAGGAAGGAAGGAAGGAAGGAAGGAAGGAAGGATGGAAGGAAGGATGGATGGAAGGAAGGAAGGAAGGAAGGAAGGAAGGAAGGAAGGAAGGAAGGAAGGAAGGAAGGAAGGAAGGAAGGAAGGAAGGGAGAGGTGGAAGGAAGGAAAAAGGGAGGGAGAGGTGGAAGGAGAGGAGGGAAGGAGGGGTGGAAGGAGAGGAGGGAAGGAGGGGTGGAAGGAGAGGAGGGAAGGAGGGGTGGAAGGAGAGGAGGGAAGGAGGGGTGGAAGGGGAGGAGGGAAGGAGGGGTGGAAGGAGAGGAGGGAAGGAGGGGTGGAAGGAGAGGAGGGAAGGAGGGGTGGAAGGAGAGGAGGGAAGGAGGGGTGGAAGGAGAGGAGGGAAGGAGAAGAAGCACACTCTTTTCTTTCTGCTAGAAGCAGCAGTTTTGTGTTTTTTGGGGGGGTTCTATTGTCGTCAAATTTGAGTTGAGCTGAAAACGTGGGAGGAGTAAGGGGGGCGAGGAGTGCTGGTAAAATGATAAGACAGAGGAACTACAAGGCCTGTGAGAGGATGATAACTCACACACAGCATTTTTCTATTATTTCTCTATTTTCTGTCTCTCTATACTGTCCGTAAGGCCCGTAAGGAAGCATTTCACTGTTATTTAGGAAGCATGTGACGAATAAACATTGAATTGGTTTGATTTATCAAATCCCCTTCCGGCGTTTCTAATGACTTGGTACAGTTGTTGGGCATCATGTGCCGGGAGAGGAGGAGAGATGGAGGGGAGAGAAGGAGAGAGGAGGGGAGGGAAGGAAGGAGCGGAGAGGAGGAGAGAGGGATGGGAGGGAAGGAGAGGGGGAGGGAAGGAAGGAAGGAGGGGGGAGGGAAGGAAGGAGGGCGGAGGAGGCGAGACGGAGGAGAGGGAAGGAGAGAGGAGGAGAGGGAAGGAAGGAGCGGAGAGGAGGAGAGCGGGAGGGGAGGGAAGGAGAGGGGATGGAAGGAAGGAGGGCGGAGGAGGCGAGACGGGGGAGAGGGAAGGAGAGAGGAGGAGAGAGGGAGGGGAGGGAAGGGAAGGAGAGAGGAGAGAGGGAGGGGAGGGAAGGGAAGGAGAGAGGAGGGAAGGAAGGAGGGGGGAGGAGGCGAGACGGAGGAGAGGGAAGGAGAGAGGAGGTGAGGGAAGGAAGGAGGGGAGGGAAAGAAGGAAGGAAGGAGGGGAGAGAAGGAGAGAGGAGGGGATGGAAGGAAGGAGGGGAGAGGAGGAGAGACGGAGGGGAGGGAAGGAGAGAGGAGGTGAGGGAAGGAAGGAGGGGAGAGGAGGAGAGACGGAGGGGAGGGAAGGAGAGAGGAGGGGAGAGGGGGATAGACGGAGGGAAGAGAAGGAGAGAGGAGGTGAGGTAAAGAAGGAGGGGAGAGGAGGAGAGACGGAGGGGAGGGAAGGAGAGAGGGAGAGATGAGGTGAGGGAAGGAAGGAGGGGAGAGGAGGAGAGACGGAGGGGACGGAAGGAAGGAGGGGAGGGGAGGAGAGACGGAGGGGAGGGAAGGAGAGAGGAGGGGAGAGGAGGATAGACGGAGGGGAGGGAAGGAGAGAGGAGGTGAGGAAGGAAGGAGGGGAGAGGAGGAGAGACGGAGGGGAGGGAAGGAGAGAGGAGGTGAGGGAAGGAAGGAGGGGAGAGGAGGAGAGACGGAGGGGAGGGAAGGAGAGAGGAGGTGAGGAAGGAAGGAGGGGAGAGGAGGAGAGACGGAGGGGAGGGAAGGAGAGAGGAGGTGAGGGAAGGAGAAAGGAGGGGATACAGAGAATCCATAAGAAGAAGAAAAGCAAGTATAACGGATCAGTATCCGAAAATGCAACGTTGTAAAACTCTCCGCCACATTCAGTTTTCCACCATTCAATGAATTGTAACCGTGGAAATGCAATGCATGAGTACCTGAAGACTTGCAAATGGCCAGGCTTGAGCTCAGCTGGCTTATACAGTCTTATGGCATGCAGGAGACCTTGTTGGGAGGTCAACATGAAAAGCAAATGGTTCCTATGTGACTGTGGTAGTATGTAGACCAGGGATACATCTCACATGGAACCCTATTCCCTATTTAGTGCACTACTTTAGACCAGAGCCCTATGGAACCCTATTCCCTATTTAGTGCACTACTTTAGACCAGAGCCCTATGGAACCCTATTCCCTATTTAGTGCACTACTTTAGACCAGAGCCCTATGGAACCCTTATTCCCTATTTAGTGCACTACTTTAGACCATAGCCCTATGGAACCCTATTCCCTATTTAGTGCACTACTTTAGACCAGAGCCCTATGGAACCCTCATTCCCTATTTAGTGCACTACTTTAGACCAGAGCCCTATGGAACCCTATTCCCTATTTAGTGCACTACTTTAGACCAGAGCCCTATGGAACCCTTATTCCCTATTTAGTGCACTACTTTAGACCAGAGCCCTATGGAAACCTATTCCCTATTTAGTGCACTACTTTAGACCAGAGCCCTATGGAACCCTTATTCCCTATTTAGTGCACTACTTTAGACCAGAGCCCTATGGAACCCTATTCCCTATTTAGTGCACTACTTTAGACCAGAGCCCTATGGAAACCTATTCCCTATTTAGTGCACTACTTTAGACCAGAGCCCCATGGAAACCTATTCCCTATTTAGTGCACTACTTTAGACCATAGCCCTATGGAACCCTATTCCCTATTTAGTGCACTACTTTAGACCATAGCCCTATGGAACCCTATTCCCTATTTAGTGCACTACTTTAGACCATAGCCCTATGGAACCCTATTCCCTATTTAGTGCACTACTTTAGACCAGAGCCCTATGGAACCCTATTCCCTATTTAGTGCACTACTTTAGACAAACACCCATAGAGCTCTAATGAAAAGTTGTGCACTACATAGAATAAGGGTTACATTTGCAACACAGCCAAGAGAACCAGTGGTTCATGGGTGTGATTGGCTGATATATAGTTCACTCTAGGTGGTTCATGGGTGTGATTGGCTGATATATAGTTCACTCTAGGTGGTTCATGGGTGTGATTGGCTGATATATAGTTCACTCTAGGTGGTTCATGGGTGTGATTGGCTGATATATAGTTCACTCTAGGTGGTTCATGGGTGTGATTGGCTGATATATAGTTCACTCTAGGTGGTTCATGGGTGTGATTGGCTGATATATAGTTCACTCTAGGTGGTTCATGGGTGTGATTGGCTGATATATAGTTCACTCTAGGTGGTTCATGGGTGTGATTGGCTGATATATAGTTCACTCTAGGTGGTTCATGGGTGTGATTGGCTGATATATAGTTCACTCTAGGTGGTTCATGGGTGTGATTGGCTGATATATAGTTCACTCTAGGTGGTTCATGGGTGTGATTGGCTGATATATAGTTCACTCTAGGTGGTTCATGGGTGTGATTGGCTGATATATAGTTCACTCTAGGTGGTTCATGGGTGTGATTGGCTGATATATAGTTCACTCTAGGTGGTTCATGGGTGTGATTGGCTGATATATAGTTCACTCTAGGTGGTTCATGGGTTTGATTGGCTGATATATAGTTCACTCTAGGTGGTTCATGGGTGTGATTGGCTGATATATAGTTCACTCTAGGTGGTTCATGGGTGTGATTGGCTGATATATAGTTCACTCTAGGTGGTTCATGGGTGTGATTGGCTGATATATAGTTCACTCTAGGTGGTTCATGGGTGTGATTGGCTGATATATAGTTCACTCTAGGTGGTTCATGGGTGTGATTGGCTGATATATAGTTCACTCTAGGTGGTTCATGGGTGTGATTGGCTGATATATAGTTCACTCTAGGTGGTTCATGGGTGTGATTGGCTGATCAATAGTTCACTCTAGGTGGTTCATGGGTGTGATTGGCTGATACATAGTTCACTCTAGGTGGTTCATGGGTGTGATTGGCTGATATATAGTTCACTCTAGGTGGTTCATGGGTGTGTTTGGCTGATATATAGTTCACTCTAGGTGGTTCATGGGTTTGATTGGCTGATATATAGTTCACTCTAGGTGGTTCATGGGTGTGATTGGCTGATATATAGTTCACTCTAGGTGGTTCATGGGTGTGATTGGCTGATATATAGTTCACTCTAGGTGGTTCATGGGTGTGATTGGCTGATATATAGTTCACTCTAGGTGGTTCATGGGTTTGATTGGCTGATATATAGTTCTGGGACTCAGAGGGTCAGTCCTGTAGTTACCCAGTGGAGCTGGCTGTGGAGAACATTATTGTAGTTACCCAGTGGAGCTGACTGTGGAGAACAGTCCTGTAGCTACCCAGTGGAGCTGACTGTGGAGAACAGTCCTGTAGCTACCCAGTGGAGCTGGCTGTGGAGAACAGTCCTGTAGCTACCCAGTAGAGCTGGCTGTGGAGAACAGTCCTGTAGCTACCCAGTGGAGCTGACTGTGGAGAACAGTCCTGTAGCTACCCAGTGGAGCTGACTGTGGAGAACAGTAGTGTAGCTACCCAGAGGAGCTGACTGTGGAGAACAGTAGTGTAGCTACCCAGAGGAGCTGACTGTGGAGAACAGTAGTGTAGCTACCCAGTGGAGCTGACTGTGGAGAACAGTAGTGTAGCTACCCAGTGGAGCTGACTGTGGAGAACAGTCCTGTAGCTACCCAGAGGAGCTGACTGTGGAGAACAGTCCTGTAGTTACCCAGTGGAGCTGACTGTGGAGAACAGTAGTGTAGTTACCCAGTGGAGCTGACTGTGGAGAACAGTCCTGTAGTTACCCAGTGGAGCTGACTGTGGAGAACAGTAGTGTAGTTACCCAGTGGAGCTGACTGTGGAGAACAGTCCTGTAGCTACCCAGAGGAGCTGACTGTGGAGAACAGTCCTGTAGCTACCCAGTGGAGCTGACTTGGAGAACAGTCCTGTAGCTACCCAGTGGAGCTGACTGTGGAGAACAGTCCTGTAGTTACCCAGTGGAGCTGGCTGTGGAGAACAGTCCTGTAGCTACCCAGTAGAGCTGGCTGTGGAGAACAGTAGTGTAGTTACCCAGTGGAGCTGACTGTGGAGAACAGTCCTGTAGCTACCCAGTGGAGCTGGCTGTGGAGAACAGTCCTGTAGCTACCCAGTGGAGCTGACTGTGGAGAACAGTCCTGTAGCTACCCAGTGGAGCTGACTGTGGAGAACAGTCCTGTAGCTACCCAGTGGAGCTGACTGTGGAGAACAGTCCTGTAGCTACCCAGTGGAGCTGACTGTGGAGAACAGTAGTGTAGTTACCCAGAGGAGCTGACTGTGGAGAACAGTCCTGTAGCTACCCAGTGGAGCTGACTGTGGAGAACAGTAGTGTAGTTACCCAGTGGAGCTGACTGTGGAGAACAGTCCTGTAGCTACCCAGTGGAGCTGACTGTGGAGAACAGTAGTGTAGCTACCCAGAGGAGCTGACTGTGGAGAACAGTCCTGTAGCTACCCAGTGGAGCTGACTGTGGAGAACAGTCCTGTAGCTACCCAGTGGAGCTGACTGTGGAGAACAGTAGTGTAGTTACCCAGTGGAGCTGACTGTGGAGAACAGTCCTGTAGCTACCCAGTAGAGCTGACTGTGGAGAACAGTCCTGTAGCTACCCAGTGGAGCTGACTGTGGAGAACAGTCCTGTAGCTACCCAGTGGAGCTGACTGTGGAGAACAGTCCTGTAGCTACCCAGTGGAGCTGACTGTGGAGAACAGTAGTGTAGTTACCCAGTGGAGCTGACTGTGGAGAACAGTAGTGTAGTTACCCAGTGGAGCTGACTGTGGAGAACAGTAGTGTAGTTACCCAGTGGAGCTGACTGTGGAGAACAGTAGTGTAGTTACCCAGTGGAGCTGACTGTGGAGAACAGTCCTGTAGCTACCCAGTGGAGCTGACTGTGGAGAACAGTAGTGTAGTTACCCAGTGGAGCTGACTGTGGAGAACAGTCCTGTAGCTACCCAGTAGAGCTGACTGTGGAGAACAGTCCTGTAGCTACCCAGTGGAGCTGACTGTGGAGAACAGTCCTGTAGCTACCCAGTGGAGCTGACTGTGGAGAACAGTAGTGTAGTTACCCAGTGGAGCTGACTGTGGAGGACAGTCCTGTAGCTACCCAGTGGAGCTGACTGTGGAGAACAGTCCTGTAGCTACCCAGTGGAGCTGACTGTGGAGAACAGTAGTGTAGCTACCCAGTGGAGCTGGCTGTGGAGAACAGTAGTGTAGTTACCCAGTGGAGCTGGCTGTGGAGAACAGTAGTGTAGTTACCCAGTGGAGCTGGCTGTGGAGAACAGTAGTGTAGTTACCCAGAGGAGCTGACTGTGGAGAACAGTAGTGTAGCACCCAGTGGAGCTGACTGTGGAGAACAGTCCTGTAGCTACCCAGAGGAGCTGACTGTGGAGAACAGTCCTGTAGTTACCCAGTGGAGCTGACTGTGGAGAACAGTAGTGTAGTTACCCAGTGGAGCTGACTGTGGAGAACAGTCCTGTAGTTACCCAGTGGAGCTGACTGTGGAGAACAGTAGTGTAGTTACCCAGTGGAGCTGACTGTGGAGAACAGTCCTGTAGCTACCCAGTGGAGCTGACTGTGGAGAACAGTCCTGTAGCTACCCAGTGGAGCTGACTTGGAGAACAGTCCTGTAGCTACCCAGTGGAGCTGACTGTGGAGAACAGTCCTGTAGTTACCCAGTGGAGCTGGCTGTGGAGAACAGTCCTGTAGCTACCCAGTAGAGCTGGCTGTGGAGAACAGTAGTGTAGTTACCCAGTGGAGCTGACTGTGGAGAACAGTCCTGTAGCTACCCAGTGGAGCTGGCTGTGGAGAACAGTCCTGTAGCTACCCAGTGGAGCTGACTGTGGAGAACAGTCCTGTAGCTACCCAGTGGAGCTGACTGTGGAGAACAGTCCTGTAGCTACCCAGTGGAGCTGACTGTGGAGAACAGTCCTGTAGCTACCCAGTGGAGCTGACTGTGGAGAACAGTAGTGTAGTTACCCAGAGGAGCTGACTGTGGAGAACAGTCCTGTAGCTACCCAGTGGAGCTGACTGTGGAGAACAGTAGTGTAGTTACCCAGTGGAGCTGACTGTGGAGAACAGTCCTGTAGCTACCCAGTGGAGCTGACTGTGGAGAACAGTAGTGTAGCTACCCAGAGGAGCTGACTGTGGAGAACAGTCCTGTAGCTACCCAGTGGAGCTGACTGTGGAGAACAGTCCTGTAGCTACCCAGTGGAGCTGACTGTGGAGAACAGTAGTGTAGTTACCCAGTGGAGCTGGCTGTGGAGAACAGTAGTGTAGTTACCCAGAGGAGCTGACTGTGGAGAACAGTAGTGTAGCACCCAGTGGAGCTGACTGTGGAGAACAGTCCTGTAGCTACCCAGAGGAGCTGACTGTGGAGAACAGTCCTGTAGTTACCCAGTGGAGCTGACTGTGGAGAACAGTAGTGTAGTTACCCAGTGGAGCTGACTGTGGAGAACAGTCCTGTAGTTACCCAGTGGAGCTGACTGTGGAGAACAGTAGTGTAGTTACCCAGTGGAGCTGACTGTGGAGAACAGTCCTGTAGCTACCCAGAGGAGCTGACTGTGGAGAACAGTCCTGTAGCTACCCAGTGGAGCTGACTTGGAGAACAGTCCTGTAGCTACCCAGTGGAGCTGACTGTGGAGAACAGTCCTGTAGTTACCCAGTGGAGCTGGCTGTGGAGAACAGTCCTGTAGCTACCCAGTAGAGCTGGCTGTGGAGAACAGTAGTGTAGTTACCCAGTGGAGCTGACTGTGGAGAACAGTCCTGTAGCTACCCAGTGGAGCTGGCTGTGGAGAACAGTCCTGTAGCTACCCAGTGGAGCTGACTGTGGAGAACAGTCCTGTAGCTACCCAGTGGAGCTGACTGTGGAGAACAGTCCTGTAGCTACCCAGTGGAGCTGACTGTGGAGAACAGTCCTGTAGCTACCCAGTGGAGCTGACTGTGGAGAACAGTAGTGTAGTTACCCAGAGGAGCTGACTGT
Source organism: Oncorhynchus keta (assembly GCF_023373465.1). Lineage (NCBI taxonomy): Eukaryota > Metazoa > Chordata > Actinopteri > Salmoniformes > Salmonidae > Oncorhynchus > Oncorhynchus keta. Next base: position 84,373,647 of record NC_068424.1, read on the forward strand.
GGAGAACAGTCCTGTAGCTACCCAGTGGAGCTGACTGTGGAGAACAGTCCTGTAGCTACCCAGTGGAGCTGACTGTGGAGAACAGTAGTGTAGTTACCCAGTGGAGCTGACTGTGGAGAACAGTCCTGTAGCTACCCAGTAGAGCTGACTGTGGAGAACAGTCCTGTAGCTACCCAGTGGAGCTGACTGTGGAGAACAGTCCTGTAGCTACCCAGTGGAGCTGACTGTGGAGAACAGTCCTGTAGCTACCCAGTGGAGCTGACTGTGGAGAACAGTAGTGTAGTTACCCAGTGGAGCTGACTGTGGAGAACAGTAGTGTAGTTACCCAGTGGAGCTGACTGTGGAGAACAGTAGTGTAGTTACCCAGTGGAGCTGACTGTGGAGAACAGTAGTGTAGTTACCCAGTGGAGCTGACTGTGGAGAACAGTCCTGTAGCTACCCAGTGGAGCTGACTGTGGAGAACAGTAGTGTAGTTACCCAGTGGAGCTGACTGTGGAGAACAGTCCTGTAGCTACCCAGTAGAGCTGACTGTGGAGAACAGTCCTGTAGCTACCCAGTGGAGCTGACTGTGGAGAACAGTCCTGTAGCTACCCAGTGGAGCTGACTGTGGAGAACAGTAGTGTAGTTACCCAGTGGAGCTGACTGTGGAGGACAGTCCTGTAGCTACCCAGTGGAGCTGACTGTGGAGAACAGTCCTGTAGCTACCCAGTGGAGCTGACTGTGGAGAACAGTAGTGTAGCTACCCAGTGGAGCTGGCTGTGGAGAACAGTAGTGTAGTTACCCAGTGGAGCTGGCTGTGGAGAACAGTAGTGTAGTTACCCAGTGGAGCTGGCTGTGGAGAACAGTAGTGTAGTTACCCAGAGGAGCTGACTGTGGAGAACAGTAGTGTAGCACCCAGTGGAGCTGACTGTGGAGAACAGTCCTGTAGCTACCCAGTGGAGCTGACTGTGGAGAACAGTCCTGTAGCTACCCAGTGGAGCTGACTGTGGAGAACAGTCCTGTAGCTACCCAGTGGAGCTGACTGTGGAGAACAGTCCTGTAGCTACCCAGTGGAGCTGACTGTGGAGAACAGTCCTGTAGCTACCCAGTGGAGCTGACTGTGGAGAACAGTCCTGTAGCTACCCAGTGGAGCTGACTGTGGAGAACAGTCCTGTAGCTACCCAGTGGAGCTGACTGTGGAGAACAGTAGTGTAGTTACCCAGAGGAGCTGACTGTGGAGAACAGTCCTGTAGCTACCCAGTGGAGCTGACTGTGGAGAACAGTAGTGTAGTTACCCAGTGGAGCTGACTGTGGAGAACAGTCCTGTAGCTACCCAGTGGAGCTGACTGTGGAGAACAGTATTGTAGCTACCCAGTGGAGCTGACTGTGGAGAACAGTCCTGTAGCTACCCAGTGGAGCTGACTGTGGAGAACAGTCCTGTAGCTACCCAGTGGAGCTGACTGTGGAGAACAGTAGTGTAGTTACCCAGTGGAGCTGACTGTGGAGAACAGTCCTGTAGCTACCCAGTGGAGCTGACTGTGGAGAACAGTCCTGTAGCTACCCAGTGGAGCTGACTGTGGAGAACAGTCCTGTAGCTACCCAGTGGAGCTGACTGTGGAGAACAGTCCTGTAGCTACCCAGTGGAGCTGACTGTGGAGAACAGTAGTGTAGTTACCCAGTGGAGCTGACTGTGGAGAACAGTAGTGTAGTTACCCAGTGGAGCTGACTGTGGAGAACAGTAGTGTAGTTACCCAGTGGAGCTGACTGTGGAGAACAGTCCTGTAGCTACCCAGTAGAGCTGACTGTGGAGAACAGTCCTGTAGCTACCCAGTGGAGCTGACTGTGGAGAACAGTCCTGTAGCTACCCAGTGGAGCTGACTGTGGAGAACAGTAGTGTAGTTACCCAGTGGAGCTGACTGTGGAGGACAGTCCTGTAGCTACCCAGTGGAGCTGACTGTGGAGAACAGTCCTGTAGCTACCCAGTGGAGCTGACTGTGGAGAACAGTAGTGTAGCTACCCAGTGGAGCTGGCTGTGGAGAACAGTAGTGTAGTTACCCAGTGGAGCTGGCTGTGGAGAACAGTAGTGTAGTTACCCAGTGGAGCTGGCTGTGGAGAACAGTAGTGTAGTAACCCAGAGGAGCTGACTGTGGAGAACAGTAGTGTAGCACCCAGTGGAGCTGACTGTGGAGAACAGTCCTGTAGCTACCCAGTGGAGCTGACTGTGGAGAACAGTCCTGTAGCTACCCAGTGGAGCTGACTGTGGAGAACAGTCCTGTAGCTACCCAGTGGAGCTGACTGTGGAGAACAGTCCTGTAGCTACCCAGTGGAGCTGACTGTGGAGAACAGTCCTGTAGCTACCCAGTGGAGCTGACTGTGGAGAACAGTAGTGTAGCTACCCAGAGGAGCTGACTGTGGAGAACAGTCCTGTAGCTACCCAGTGGAGCGGGCTGTGGAGAACAGTAGTGTAGCTACCCAGAGGAGCTGACTGTGGAGAACAGTCCTGTAGCTACCCAGTGGAGCTGGCTGTGGAGAACAGTAGTGTAGCTACCCAGAGGAGCTGACTGTGGAGAACAGTAGTGTAGCTACCCAGAGGAGCTGACTGTGGAGAACAGTCCTGTAGCTACCCAGTGGAGCTGACTGTGGAGAACAGTAGTGTAGCTACCCAGAGGAGCTGACTGTGGAGAACAGTCCTGTAGCTACCCAGAGGAGCTGACTGTGGAGAACAGTCCTGTAGCTACCCAGTGGAGCTGACTGTGGAGAACAGTAGTGTAGCACCCAGTGGAGCTGACTGTGGAGAACAGTCCTGTAGCTACCCAGTGGAGCTGACTGTGGAGAACAGTCCTGTAGCTACCCAGTGGAGCTGACTGTGGAGAACAGTCCTGTAGCTACCCAGTGGAGCTGACTGTGGAGAACAGTCCTGTAGCTACCCAGTGGAGCTGACTGTGGAGAACAGTAGTGTAGCTACCCAGAGGAGCTGACTGTGGAGAACAGTCCTGTAGCTACCCAGTGGAGCTGGCTGTGGAGAACAGTAGTGTAGCTACCCAGAGGAGCTGACTGTGGAGAACAGTCCTGTAGCTACCCAGTGGAGCTGGCTGTGGAGAACAGTAGTGTAGCTACCCAGAGGAGCTGACTGTGGAGAACAGTCCTGTAGCTACCCAGTGGAGCTGGCTGTGGAGAACAGTAGTGTAGCTACCCAGAGGAGCTGACTGTGGAGAACAGTAGTGTAGCTACCCAGAGGAGCTGACTGTGGAGAACAGTCCTGTAGCTACCCAGTGGAGCTGACTGTGGAGAACAGTATCGTAGTTACCCAGTGGAGCTGACTGTGGAGAACAGTATCGTAGTTACCCAGTGGAGCTGACTGTGGAGAACAGTCCTGTAGCTACCCAGAGGAGCTGACTGTGGAGAACAGTAGTGTAGTTACCCAGAGGAGCTGACTGTGGAGAACAGTAGTGTAGTTACCCAGTGGAGCTGACTGTGGAGAACAGTAGTGTAGTTACCCAGAGGAGTGGGTGATGATCATTGACAGACATGACAGGATTTAATATGTCTGAAAAAATACAAGTTGATCTGTCATTGTGTAAAAACAAGATGAAACACAGTTGATAACAGAATGCTGAACTATGATCTTCCCCTCCCCTCTCTCTCTCTCTGTATATCTCCTGTTACTGACTGCCTCCATTAGATGGGAGAAATAACTCGTACAGAGCTGTTTTCCATCACATGTTGTTTCAGGAGTGGAGAGGAAGAGGTAAAGAAGAAGTGACTTGAAACAGGAGATCACGTTTAAGAGGAGAGTTCATTCTCCCTCTCTCTCTCTCTCTCTCTCTCTCTCTCTCTCTCTCTCTCTCTCTCTCTCTCTCTCTCTGTCTCTCCCTCTCTCTTTCCCTCCCTCTCTCTCCCTCTCTCTTTCCCTCCCTCTCTCTCCCTCCTTCTCTCCCTCTCTCCCTCTCTCTCTTTCTCTCTCTCCCTCCCTCTCTCTCCCTCTCTCCATCTCCTCCCAGTGCCCTCTGCAGTAGCTCTTCAAGACAGTTAATATATATGTCACTGATTAAGGTAAGAGAATCTGAATGGTAAGCCAGGCTTGTTAAAGGAAACGTTGAAACTCTCTGCGATGCCTCCAGGAGTATCTGACGACGCCTGTTATCAAAAGAAGAAAATCCTTTTCTCTTTCTGTCTTTAAACACATGGGCTGTTTCTTTCTCTCTATTTTTTTTTACATCTTCACCCAGTTTGAACACGCGAGTGGGCCAAATCCAGTCTTATTATTCCGCACAGGATATTGGGGAGAGTTGCAGAGTGGCTCAAAGTTCAATGAACCGTTTTCTTATAGCAAATGAACCCCTAAAAGTGATTACTGTGTGGTTGCATGGCAGATTCAGACACAAGACGCTGTAGGTCTGAGGCCTGTCCGTCTGGCATTGCAGCTCCACTACAAGACAAAACACCTTCAGAGAAAGAGCTGAGCAACGAGGTATCTTCTATCAGGACTGTTACTGGGAACAATCTTTGGTGCAGAGAATGGAACAGGGACAGTGGTTCTCACAACTGGCAACATCGGATCGGTTCCGCGGGATTCTTAAGAACCAGTTCAGTTTGTCACGTCATCCACAGTTAGGCTAGTATGTTCTGAAATAGAGGGGGGAGTTAGGCTAGTATGTTCTCAACTAGAGGGGGGAGTTAGGCTAGTATGTTCTCAACTAGAGGGGGAAGTTAGGCTAGTATGTTCTCAACTAGAGGGGGGAGTTAGGCTAGTATGTTCTGAACTAGAGGGGGGAGTTAGGCTAGTATGTTCTGAACTAGAGGGGGGAGTTAGGCTAGTATGTTCTGAACTAGAGGGGGGAGTTAGGCTAGTATGTTCTGAACTAGAGGGGGGAGTTAGGCTAGTATGTTCTCAACTAGAGGGGGGAGTTAGGCTAGTATGTTCTCAACTAGAGGGGGGAGTTAGGCTAGTATGGTCCTTCTGTAGCTCAGTTGGTAGAGCATGGCGCTTGTAACGCCAGAGTAGTGGGTTCGATTCCCGGGACCACCCATACGTAGAATGTATGCACACATGACTGTAAGTCGCTTTGGATAAAAGCGTCTGCTAAATGGCATTTATTATTATTCTCAACTAGAGGGGGAAGTTAGGCTAGTATGTTCAACTAGAGGGGGGAGTTAGGCTCGTGTTTAATTTAACTCAATTAAACTTCAAGATGATTCAGACGGAAGAGTCCAGGAAGTTTCATGATATCCAGCATCTGTAGAACACAGCTCTTCAGAACCAGTACAGTTTACCATGACCAGAATGTTCTGGAAGAGAGGGAAGAGGAAGGAAGGGGCCTGATGTGACGATTAACCTCCCGAGATATTCTGGTAGCCCGACAAAACACATTGATTGACACTCGTCCTCTCTCAGCGAGAATCCAGGGATCTCGGAGGAGCAAGAGGTATCAGGTCACCTGGTTTTAATTGTATCAGTCTGCCTCTCATATGGCATCCAATACCCCTATATAGTTCACTGCCTTTGACCAGTGCACTATGTAAGGAATACACAGATTCATGTGGAAGAGGAAAAGATAGATGATTCACAGGGTCACTCAAGTCTCTCCATCGAGGGGAAAATCTCTGAAATATGAACGTAAAACATCAAGGGAAAAGGTCATTCAGTCAAACAAACACTCCAAGGAAGAAACATACCAAAATAAGACTGAATAACTAAACAACGTTGAAACTCTCTTTCAGTGTTTCTGACACCACGGCCGTGGTTATAGTCAGTAGTCATTGGTCTCTGAGACAGACGTGGTGATGTCAGTAGTAATTGGCTCTCTGAGACAGACGTGGTTATAGTCAGTAGTCATTGGTCTCTGAGACAGACGTGGTTATAGTCAGTAGTCATTGGTCTCTGAGACAGACGTGGTTATAGTCAGTAGTCATTGGTCTCTGAGACAGACGTGGTTATAGTCAGTAGTCATTGGTCTCTGAGACAGACGTGGTGATGTCAGTAGTTATTGGCTCTCTGAGACAGACGTGGTGATGTCAGTAGTCATTGGTCTCTGAGACAGACGTGGTTATAGTCAGTAGTCATTGGTCTCTGAGACAGACGTGGTGATGTCAGTAGTCATTGGTCTCTGAGACAGACGTGGTGATGTCAGAAGTCATTGGTCTCTGAGACTGACGTGGTGATGTCAGAAGTCATTGGTCTCTGAGACAGACATGGTGATGTCAGAAGTCATTGGTCTCTGAGACAGATGTGGTGATGTCAGTAGTTATTGGTCTCTGAGACAGACGTGGTTATAGTCAGTAGTCATTGGTCTCTGAGACAGACGTGGTGATGTCAGTAGTCATTGGTCTCTGAGACAGACGTGGTGATGTCAGAAGTCATTGGTCTCTGAGACAGATGTGGTGATATCAGTAGTCATTGGTCTCTGAGACAGACGTGGTGATGTCAGAAGTCATTGGTCTCTGAGACAGATGTGGTGATGTCAGAAGTCATTGGTCTCTGAGACAGACGTGGTGATGTCAGTAGTCATTGGTCTCTGAGACAGACGTGGTGATATCAGTAGTCATTGGTCTCTGAGACAGACGTGGTGATGTCAGTAGTCATTGGTCTCTGAGACAGACGTGGTGATGTCAGTAGTCATTGGTCTCTGAGACAGACGTGGTGATGTCAGTAGTTATTGGCTCTCTGAGACAGACGTGGTGATGTTTAAAAAATAATAATTTAACTAGGCCTGTCAGTTAAGAACAAATTCTTATTTACAATGATGTCCTACCGGGGAACAGTGGGTTAACTGTCTTGTTCAGGGGCAAAACTACATATATTTACCTTGTCAGCTCGACGATTCGTTCCAGCAACCTTTCGGTTACTGGCACAACGCTCTAACTTCTAGGCTACGTACCACCCCTCCACTCTAACCACTAGGCTACTTACCAGCCCTCAACTCTAACCACTAGGCTACTTACCAGCCCTCCACTCTAACCACTAGGCTCTGGTAACCAGGGCTTCCTTTAGACTATGTAGAGCTAGTAATGTCTGGTAACCAGGGCTTCCTTTAGACTATGTAGAGCTGGTAATGTCTAGTAACCAGGGCTTCCTTTAGACTATGTAGAGCTAGTAATGTCTGGTAACCAGGGCTTCCTTTAGACTATGTAGAGCTAGTAATGTCTGGTAACCAGGGCTTCCTTTAGACTATGTAGAGCTAGTAATGTCTGGTAACCAGGGCTTCCTTTAGACTATGTAGAGCTAGTAATGTCTGGTAACCAGGGCTTCCTTTAGACTATGTAGAGCTAGTAATGTCTGGTAACCAGGGCTTCCTTTAGACTATGTAGAGCTAGTAATGTCTGGTAACCAGGGCTTCCTTTAGACTATATAGAGCTAGTAATGTCTGGTAACCAGGGCTTCCTTTAGACTATGTAGAGCTAGTAATGTCTGGTAACCAGGGCTTCCTTTAGACTATATAGAGCTGGTAATGTCTGGTAACCAGGGCTTCCTTTAGACTATGTAGAGCTAGTAATGTCTGGTAACCAGGGCTTCCTTTAGACTATGTAGAGCTAGTAATGTCTGGTAACCAGGGCTTCCTTTAGACTATATAGAGCTGGTAATGTCTGGTAACCAGGGCTTCCTTTGAGACTATGTAGAGCTAGTAATGTCTGGTAACCAGGGCTTCCTTTAGACTATGTAGAGCTAGTAATGTCTGGTAACCAGGGCTTCCTTTAGACTATGTAGAGCTAGTAATGTCTGTAACCAGGGCTTCCTTTAGACTATATAGAGCTGGTAATGTCTGGTAACCAGGGCTTCCTTTAGACTATGTAGAGCTAGTAATGTCTGGTAACCAGGGCTTCCTTTCAGACTATATAGAGCTGGTAATGTCTGTAACCAGGGCTTCCTTTGACTATGTAGAGCTAGTAATGTCTGGTAACCAGGGCTTCCTTTAGACTATGTAGAGCTAGTAATGTCTGGTAACCAGGTCTTCCTTTAGACTATATAGAGCTAGTAATGTCTAGTAACCAGGGCTTCCTTTAGACTATATAGAGCTAGTAATGTCTAGTAACCAGGTCTTCCTTTAGACTATATATAGCTAGTAATGTCTAGTAACCAGGGCTTCCTTTAGACTATATAGAGCTAGTAATGTCTGGTAACCAGGGCTTCCTTTAGACTATATAGAGCTGGTAATGTCTGGTAACCAGGGCTTCCTTTAGACTATGTAGAGCTAGTAATGTCTGGTAACCAGGGCTTCCTTTAGACTATGTAGAGCTAGTAATGTCTGGTAACCAGGGCTTCCTTTAGACTATGTAGAGCTAGTAATGTCTGGTAACCAGGGCTTCCTTTAGACTATGTAGAGCTAGTAATGTCTGGTAACCAGGGCTTCCTTTAGACTATGTAGAGCTAGTAATGTCTGGTAACCAGGGCTTCCTTTAGACTATATAGAGCTAGTAATGTCTGGTAACCAGGGCTTCCTTTAGACTATGTAGAGCTGGTAATGTATGGTAAACAGGGCTTCCTTTAGACTATGTAGAGCTGGTAATGTCTAGTAACCAGGGCTTCCTTTAGACTATGTAGAGCTGGTAATGTCTAGTAACCAGGGCTTCCTTTAGACTATGTAGAGCTGGTAATGTCTAGTAACCAGGGCTTCCTTTAGACTATGTAGAGCTAGTAATGTCTAGTAACCAGGGCTTCCTTTAGACTACGTAGAGCTGGTAATGTCTGGTAACCAGGGCTTCCTTTAGACTATATAGAGCTGGTAATGTCTAGTAACCAGGGCTTCCTTTAGACTATGTAGAGCTAGTAATGTCTGGTAACCAGGGCTTCCTTTAGACTATGTAGAGCTAGTAATGTCTGGTAACCAGGGCTTCCTTTAGACTATGTAGAGCTAGTAATGTCTGGTAACCAGGGCTTCCTTTAGACTATGTAGAGCTAGTAATGTCTGGTAACCAGGGCTTCCTTTAGACTATGTAGAGCTAGTAATGTCTGGTAACCAGGGCTTCCTTTAGACTATATAGAGCTGGTAATGTCTGGTAACCAGGGCTTCCTTTAGACTATATAGAGCTGGTAATGTCTAGTAACCAGGGCTTCCTTTAGACTATGTAGAGCTAGTAATGTCTGGTAACCAGGGCTTCCTTTAGACTATGTAGAGCTGGTAATGTTTGGTAACCAGGTCTTCCTTTAGACTATATAGAGCTGGTAATGTCTGGTAACCAGGGCTTCCTTTAGACTATATAGAGCTGGTAATGTCTAGTAACCAGGGCTTCCTTTAGACTATATAGAGCTAGTAATGTCTGGTAACCAGGTCTTCCTTTAGACTATATAGAGCTGGTAATGTCTGGTAACCAGGATTAATGGGTATTCTCTATGTTGAGGTCATGGGTTAATGGGTATTCTCTATTTTGAGGTCATGGGTTAATGGGTATTCTCTATGGTGGGGACTTGGGTTAATGGCTATTCTCTACAAACCTATACATTACGATTGGCAAGTGAATCTATATTGTTGAATAACAACACAGTCCTTGGGTTGTAACCACAAATCCACTTCCCCGTCCATATTCTCTCTGTCTATCCTCTTCCCTCTATAGTGGGTTCTATGTGGATTCTCTAGAGCACAAGTCAGAGGTATTTACAACATTAAAAAAACGAACTCTTAAATTCCCTGTGTAGTCATAAATGTGATTATATTAACATGTCAACACTATGACGATGGAATAATACTGGGACATTTTGAAAATTATGAAAATGCCCTTTCAGTGTAAGAGCTTTTTGAAAAGCCCTGTGATGGAATTATTGTACTTAAAAGGAGACTTTTAACATTTCTTCAAAACAATCAAATTGTATTATTTAATTACTGCAGTAATGGAGCTGGTCAGTAATCACCCCTGAAGGTGATCACTGAGAACTCAACCAGCTAGTTGGTAACCAACCCTGGAGGTGATCACTGAGAACTCAACCAGCTGGTCAGTAATCACCCCTGGAGGTGATCACTGGAGAACTCAACCAGCTGGTCAGTAATCACCCCTGGAGGTGATCACTGAGAACTCAACCAGCTGGTCAGTAATCACCCCTGGAGGTGATCACTGAGAACTCAACCAGCTGGTTGGTAATCAACCCTGGAGGTGATCACTGAGAACTCAAACAGCTAGTTGGTAACCAACCATGGAGGTGATCACTGAGAACTCAACCAGCTGGTTGGTAACCAACCCTGGAGGTGATCACTGAGAACTCAACCAGCTGGTCAGTAATCAACCCTGGAGGTGATCACTGAGAACTCAACCAGCTAGTTGGTAACCAACCCTGGAGGTGATCACTGAGAACTTAACCAGCTGGTTGGTAACCAACCCTGGAGGTGATCACTGAGAACTCAACCAGCTAGTTGGTAACCAACCCTGGAGGTGATCACTGAGAACTCAACCAGCTGGTCAGTAATCAACCCTGGAGGTGATCACTGAGAACTTAACCAGCTGGTTGGTAACCAACCCTGGAGGTGATCACTGAGAACTCAACCAGCTAGTTGGTAACCAACCCTGGAGGTGATCACTGAGAACTCAACCAGCTGGTCAGTAATCAACCCTGGGGGTGATCACTGAGAACTCAACCAGCTGGTTGGTAACCAACCCTGGAGGTGATCACTGAGAACTCAACCAGCTGGTAGGTAACCAACCCTGAGTGCCAACTCTAGGACAAAAAGGCTTCTCAACAGTTTGTTACCCCCCAAGCCATAAGACTCCTGAACAGGTAATCAAATGCCTACCCGGACTATTTGCATTGTGTGCCCCAACCAACCTTTCTTTTACTCTGCTGCTACTCTCTGTTTATCATATATGCATAGTCACTTCCGCTATACGTTCATGTACATACTACCTCAATTGGGATGACCAACCAGTGCTCCCACACATTGGCTAACCGGGCTATCTGCATTGTGTCCCGCCAACCACCAACCCCTCTTTTACGCTACTGCTACTCTCTGTTCATCATATTTGCATCTTCACTTTAACCATACATTATCTACATGTACATACTACCCCAATCAGCCTGACTAACCGGTGTCTGTATATAGCCTTTCTACTGTATATAGCCTCTCTACTGTATATAGCCTCTCTACTGTATGTAGCCTCTCTACTGTATGTAGCCTCTCTACTGTATGTAGCCTCTCTACTGTATATAGCCTCTCTACTGTATATAGCCTGTCTTTTTACTGTTGTTTTATTCCTTTACTTACCTATTGTTCACATAACACATTTTTTACACTATTGGTTAGAGCCTGTAAGCAAGCATTTCACTATAAGGTCTACTACACCTGTTGTATTCAGCATTTCACTGTAAGGTCTACTACAACTGTTGTATTCGGCGCACGTGACAAATAAACATGGATTTGATTTGTGAACTCAACAAGCTGGTTTGAGCCACAGCATTTCATAGCAAAGTCCATCTTCCTTCAGTCTACATGACAAACAACAGATGTATGGAATCGGTCACAATGTAAAGACTTGTATGATACTTATAATTCACAGCAGACAGTATCTGATGTACAAAAAAAACTGTCCTCATTGGGTCGAGTGCATCTCCCCCTGGTACCCCAGTACAGAAATATCAACTCATGCTATGGAATGTGGCCTTGTTCGGCTAACCCACCCAAAGACATCGTAAATCTACTGTCAGTGTTAAATCCCCCGGAGGCCCACTTTCAGTTCACACAGACACAATAGAGTTATAACAAACCTCTATTCTGTTGCATAAAACAACCATTCGAGGCATTATAACATAATCATGCAATTTTGCTCTCACAGACCATCTGAAAGGTTAGACTGTTTTGGTGGGATGTACATTTATTAATAGACCAATAAGAAAGAGAGTTCCAAACCTCTCGGCCAATAACAGCTAGTTGTCAGTTCTCTCTTATCCATTCAGACCACGCCCAGACAGCCCTAAGCTTGAGGATTAGCTTTTTGATAAGAATAAAACCATTTCGATTGAAAAATAAAAGAAAATCACAGTAAAGTACTTAATTGTTACCCAGAAATGATTTGATATTGAGATAAAAACGGCTGCATTAAACCTTTAATAAAAGTCGACTCTGCTCCACTGCGGTGAGACCAGATCAGTCTATCGCTCTGATATCTGTACTGATGGCTCCACTCTTAAGCTGATACAATGTTAATGAGTTATCTAATGTAACTTCTTACCATATCATCTCTATCTGGCAGGAGAGGAGCTGGAAATAGAGCTACGACAAAGATAAGACATCCCCAGTAGGCTCTCTCAGTCTCAACCTGGCATCTGAACCTCTCTGACAGTCTCAACCTGGCATCTGAACCTCTCTGACAGTCTCTCAGTCTCCACCTGGCATCTGAACCTCTCTGACAGTCTCTCAGTCTCCACCTGGCATCTGAACCTCTCTGACAGTCTTTTGGTCTCAACCTGGCATCTGAACCTCTCTGACAGTCTCTCAGTCTCAACCTGGCATCTGAACCTCTCTGACAGTCTCTCAGTCTCAACCTGGCATCTGAACCTCTTTGACAGTCTCTCAGTCTCAACCTGGCATCTGAACCTCTCTGACAGTCTCTCAGTCTCAACCTGGCATCTGAACCTCTCTGACAGTCTCTCAGTCTCAACCTGGCATCTGAACCTCTCTGACAGTCTCTCAGTCTCAACCTGGCATCTGAACCTCTCTGACAGTCTCTCAGTCTCAACCTGGCATCTGAACCTCTCTGACAGTCTCTCAGTCTCAACCTGGCATCTGAACCTCTTTGACAGTCTCTCAGTCTCAACCTGGCATCTGAACCTCTCTGACAGTCTCTCAGTCTCAACCTGGCATCTGAACCTCTCTGACAGTCTCTCAGTCTCAACCTGGCATCTGAACCTCTCTGACAGTCTCTTAGTCTCAACCTGGCATCTGAACCTCTCTGACAGTCCTCAGTCTCAACCTGGCATCTGAACCTCTTTGACAGTCTCTCAGTCTCAACCTGGCATCTGAACCTCTCTGACAGTCTCTCAGTCTCAACCTGGCATCTGAACCTCTCTGACAGTCTCTCAGTCTCAACCTGGCATCTGAACCTCTTTGACAGTCTCTCAGTCTCAACCTGGCATCTGAACCTCTCTGACAGTCTCTCAGTCTCAACCTGGCATCTGAACCTCTCTGACAGTCTCTCAGTCTCAACCTGGCATCTGAACCTCTCTGACAGTCTCTCAGTCTCAACCTGGCATCTGAACCTCTCTGACAGTCTCTCAGTCTCAACCTGGCATCTGAACCTCTCTGACAGTCTCTCAGTCTCAACCTGGCATCTGAACCTCTTTGACAGTCTCTCAGTCTCAACCTGGCATCTGAACCTCTCTGACAGTCTCTCAGTCTCAACCTGGCATCTGAACCTCTTTGACAGTCTCTCAGTCTCAACCTGGCATCTGAACCTCTCTGACAGTCTCTCAGTCTCAACCTGGCATCTGAACCTCTCTGACAGTCTTTCGGTCTCAACCTGGCATCTGAACCTCTCTGACAGTCTTTCGGTCTCAACCTGGCATCTGAACCTCAAATACCTCTCTGACAGTCTCTCTGTCTCAACCTGGCATCTGAACCTCTCTGACAGTCTCTCAGTCTCAACCTGGCATCTGAACCTCTCTGACAGTCTCTCAGTCTCAACCTGGCATCTGAACCTCTCTGACAGTCTCTCAGTCTCAACCTGGCATCTGAACCTCTCTGACAGTCTCTCAGTCTCAACCTGGCATCTGAACCTAAAACACTTCTCTGACAGTCTCTCAGTCTCAACCTGGCATCTGAACCTCTCTGACAGTCTCTCAGTCTCAACCTGGCATCTGAACCTCTCTGACAGTCTCTCAGTCTCAACCTGGCATCTGAACCTCTCTGACAGTCTCTCAGTCTCAACCTGGCATCTGAACCTAAAACACTTCTCTGACAGTCTCTGTCTCAACCTGGAATCTGAACCTAAACCACCTATCTGACCAGCTGACAGGCAGATGATGGGCAACCAGGGCTTCAATATTTTGATGATGTTTAACATCTAACTTCTTTCCTGCTTCTTTATCATGTGGTTAAATATACATGTGTGTGTTCATATGGGTGTGTGTGTGTGTGTGTGTGTGTGTGTGTGTGTGTGTGTGTGTGTGTGTGTGTGTGTGTGTGTGTGTGTGTGTGTGTGTGTGTGTGTGTGTGTGTGTGTGTGTGTGTGTGTGTGTGTGTGTGTGTGTTAAATATACATGTGTCCCAAGACAATACAGTCGGACGCATCAGAAGTCTGCACATCGTCAAATGAACCCCAAATAAATACAGAACAAATAGTGTTTTGTCCCCAACAGAAAACTCAAAGTTCTGATCTCAAAATGGATCCTTGTGAATGAAGAGAACATGAAAAATAGCTGGAAAACCTGAAGAAAAACTAGCAATGTTATAACTGCTAAATGAAATACTTTTTTTACATTTAGAAATCACATATTATCACGCAAAAAAAGCGTAAGATAAAACATTTGGCGAGTTGCTCTTCAGAACGATTAGTATGTAACTAATCAAAGTCAAATAAATATAATAAATAAAGTAACAAAAATGTATTTTTTGATGAAGAGTGTTTCTGCTGAAAAACAACAAAAAAACTAAATAAAAATCTAGTCAAAAGCTCTCAGTGGTGCTACTGTGATTCTCTCAGTGGTGCTACTGTGATTTTCTCAGTGGTGCTACTGTGATTCTCTCAGTGGTGCTACTGTGATTCTCTCAGTGGTGCTACTGTGATTCTCTCAGTGGTGCTACTGTGATTCTCTCAGTGGTGCTACTGTGATTCTCTCAGTGGTGCTACTGTGATTCTCTCAGTGGTGCTACTGTGATTCTCTCAGTGGTGCTACTGTGATTCTCTCAGTGGTGCTACTGTGATTCTCTCAGTGGTGCTACTGTGATTTTCTCAGTGGTGCTACTGTGATTCTCTCAGTGGTGCTACTGTGATTCTCTAAACACCGGAGACAAGCACAAGAAGAGGTAGGAAAACGTTATACGGAAACAAACACAACAGTTAGTTTGACTCAACATCAAAGCGTTGTCACTGTACATTAGAATCCATAGGACTGCTAGGGGAATGATGAAGCATACTGTAAGGCACAGGAACATAATATAATATAATAATAATATATGCCATTTAGCTGACGCTTTTATCCAAAGCGACTTACAGTCATGTGTGCATACATTCTACGTATGGGTGGTCCCGGGAATCGAACCCACTACCCTGGCGTTACAAGCGCCATGCTCTACCAACTGAGCCACAGAAGCACCACATCTAGCTAGTCCCCATGCTGGCTCTGTTGACGTGATTCATTCTGAAGGAGAAGGAGCGGAATGTGTTCCAGCAAGCCCTACCTGGGCCCTGCCTGCGCTCCACGTGACGCACACACACACACACACAGGCACACACACACACACACACACTAGAACACACGCACTCGTTCTCCTCTCTTCCTGGGCATTACAACTGTGAATCTGCAACGTTCAGTTCAGAGCCCATTTCACCAAAAAAGTACAATGATGACAGAGAGCACTACTTCCTCTCGTACACTAAGGACCAGGGGACGAGCAGCAGATAGCAGCAGGGAGAGGAGAACAGAAGAATGGGCCTATTTGAAAGCCAGAAGAGAAATGAGTAGCTCGCGACATGTTTTAATTGTCTGGCATGAGTAGCTCTCACAGTAGAATAGGTTGGAGATCGATGGTTCAGTGTGTTATTACTGGGTGGTTTGTCTGTTTAGTTGGGGGATTCATTTATACAAACCCTGAAAAGGAGACAGAGCAACTAAAAAGTTAGCAGAATTTATGGTAATAATGTAATAATAATAATGATAATTATAATAATAATAATAATGATCATTATAACAATAACAATAGTAAGTATAATAAAACATATTTATAATCATAACAATAATAATAATAATAATAACATAAATATTATCATTGTAAATATTATTATTGTTATTATTATAATTGTTATATGTATAATGATAATTATTATAAGAATAATAATAATGATAATAATAACATGAATTATAATAATAATAATAATGATAATAATAATAATGATAATTATAATAATAACAATAATAATATTTACAATAATAATATTTATAATATAATAATTATTATAATTATAGCAGTAATAATCATACTTATAATAAATAACTATAATAATAATACATATAATTATAATAATTATAATAATAATGTCATATCAATACTGAATTATAAAACAAACATGTTCCAGGGCACACACACAGCCCCCACACACCAGCACAGATAGCCCCCACTCACCAGCACAGATAGCCCCCACTCACCAGCACAGATAGCCCCCACTCACCAGCACAGATAGCCCCCACTCACCAGCACAGATAGCCCCCACTCACCAGCACAGATAGCCCCCACTCACCAGCACAGATAGCCCCCACTCACCAGCACAGATAGCCCCCACTCACCAGCACAGATAGCCCCCACTCACCAGCACAGATAGCCCCCACTCACCAGCACAGATAGCCTCCCCACACACCAGCAAAGATAGCCCCCCACACACCAGTCCAGATAGCCCCCCACACACCCAGTCCAGATAGCCCCCCACACACACCAGTCCAGATAGCCCCCCACACACACCAGTCCAGATAGCCCCCCACACCAGTCCAGATAGCCCCCCACACACCAGTCCAGATAGCCCCCCCACACACACCAGTCCAGATAGCCCCCCCACACACACCAGTCCAGATAGCCCCCCCACACACACCAGTCCAGATAGCCCCCCACACACCAGTCCAGATAGCCCCCCACACACCAGTCCAGATAGCCCCCCACACACCAGCACAGATAACCCCCCAGATAGCCCCCCACACACCACCAGTCCAGATAGCCCCCCACACACCAGTCCAGATAGCCCCCCACACACCACACAGATAGCCCCCCACACACCAGCACAGATAGCCCCCCACACACCAGTCAGATAGCCCCCCACACACCAGTCCAGATAGCCCCCCACACACCAGTCCAGATAGCCCCCCACACACCAGCACAGATAGCCCCCACACACCAGCACAGATAGCCCCCCACACACCAGTCCAGATAGCCCCCCACACACCAGTCCAGATAGCCCCCCACACACCAGCACAGATAGCCCCCCACACACCAGCACAGATAGCCCCCCACACACCAGCACAGATAGCCCCCCACACACCAGTCACAGATAGCCCCCCACACACCAGCACAGATAGCCCCCCACACACCAGCACAGATAGCCCCCCACACACCAGCACAGATAGCCCCCCACACCAGCACAGATAGCCCCCCCACACACCAGTCCAGATAGCCCCCCACACACCAGTCCAGATAGCCCCCCACACACCAGTCACAGATAGCCCCCCACACACCAGCACAGATAGCCCCCCACACACCAGCACAGATAGCCCCCCACACACCAGTCCAGATAGCCCCACACACACCAGTCCAGATAGCCCCCACACACCAGTCCAGATAGCCCCCCACACACCAGCACAGATAGTCCCCCACACACACAGCACCCCCCCACACACCAGCACAGATAGCCCCCCACACACCAGCACAGATAGCCCCCACACACCAGCACAGATAGCCCCCCACACACCAGTCCAGATAGCCCCCCACACACCAGCACAGATAGCCCCCCACACACCAGTCCAGATAGCCCCCCACACACCCAGCACAGATAGCCCCCCACACACACACACACAGATAGTCCAGATAGCCCCCCACACACCAGTCCAGATAGCCCCCCACACACCAGCCAGATAGTCCCCACACACACCAGTCCAGATAGCCCCCCACACACCAGTCCAGATAGTCCCCACACACACCAGTCCAGATAGTCCCCACACACACACAGTCCAGATAGCCCCACACACACACAGTCCAGATAGCCCCCACACACCAGTCCAGATAGCCCCCCACACACCAGTCCAGATAGTCCCCCACACACCAGTCCAGATAGCCCCCCACACACAGTCCAGATAGTCCCCACACACACCAGTCCAGATAGTCCCCACACACACCAGTCCAGATAGTCCCCACACACACCAGTCCAGATAGTCCCCACACACACCAGTCCAGATAGTCCCCACACACACCAGATAGTCCCCACACAGCACAGATAGCCCCCCACACACCAGCACAGATAGCCCCCCACACCCCCCCAGCACAGATAGCCCCCCACACCAGCACAGATAGCCCCCCACACACCAGCGCAGATAGCCCCCCACACACCAGTCCAGATAGCCCCCCACACACCAGCACAGATAGCCCCCCACACACACCAGTCCAGATAGCCCCCCACACCAGCACAGATAGCCCCCCACACACACACCAGTCCAGATAGCCCCCCACACACCAGTCCAGATAGCCCCCCACACACCAGTCCAGATAGCCCCCCCACACACACACAGTCCAGATAGTCCCCACACACACCAGTCCAGATAGTCCCCACACACACCAGTCCAGATAGTCCCCCACACACACCAGTCCAGATAGTCCCCACACACACCAGTCCAGATAGTCCCCACACACACACAGTCCAGATAGTCCCCACACACACAGTCCAGATAGTCCCCACACACACCAGTCCAGATAGTCCCCACACACCAGTCCAGATAGTCCCCACACACACAGTCCAGATAGTCCCCCACACACCAGTCCAGATAGTCCCCACACACCCAGTCCAGATAGTCCCCACACACACCAGTCCAGATAGTCCCCACACACACCAGTCCAGATAGTCCCCACACACAGTCCAGATAGTCCAGATAGTCCCCACACACCAGTCCAGATAGTCCCCACACACACCAGTCCAGATAGTCCCCCCACACACACAGCACAGATAGCCCCCCACAGAGATAGCCCCCATACACCAGCACAGATAGCCCCCACACACACCAGCACAGATAGCCCCCCACACACCAGCACAGATAGCCCCCCCACACACACACAGTCCAGATAGTCCCCACACACACCAGTCCAGATAGTCCCCACACACACCAGTCCAGATAGTCCCCACACACACACAGTCCAGATAGTCCCCACACACACACAGTCCAGATAGTCCCCACACACACACAGTCCAGATAGTCCCCACACACCAGTCCAGATAGTCCCCACACACACACAGTCCAGATAGTCCCCACACACACACAGTCCAGATAGTCCCCACACACCAGTCCAGATAGTCCCCACACACACCAGTCCAGATAGTCCCCACACACACCAGTCCAGATAGTCCCCACACACACCAGTCCAGATAGCCCCACACACCAGTCCAGATAGTCCCCACACACACCAGTCCAGATAGTCCCCACACACACCAGCACAGATAGCCCACACACACCAGCACAGATAGCCCACACACACACCAGCACAGATAGCCCACACACCAGCACAGATAGCCCCCCCACACACACACCAGTCCAGATAGTCCCCACACACACCAGCACAGATAGCCCACACACACCAGCACAGATAGTCCCCACACACACCGGCACAGATAGCCCACACACACCAGTCCAGATAGTCCCCACACACACCGGCACAGATAGCCCACACACAGCAGCACAGATAGCCCACACACCAGCACAGATAGCCCACACACAGCAGCACAGATAGCCCACACACCAGCACAGATAGCCCCCCCACACACACACCAGTCCAGATAGTCCCCACACACACCGGCACAGATAGCCCACACACTCACCAGCACAGATAGCCCCCACACACAAACTAGCACAGATAGCCCCCATACACACCAGCACATATAGCCCACACACTCACCAGCACAGATAGCCCCCATACACAAACTAGCACAGATAGCCCCCATACACACCAGCACACACACACACCAGCACATATAGCCCACACACACACCAGCACATATAGCCCACACACACACCAGCACACAAACACACCAGCTGTGTAGCGTTGATCTAGCTCGATCTAGCTTGGTCTAGGTTGATCTAGGTTGGTCTATGTTGATCTAGGTTGATCTAGGTTGGTCTATGTTCGTCTATGTTGATCTAGGTTGATTATGTTGATCTAGGTTGATCTAGGTTGATTAGGTTGATTTAGGTTGATCTTTGTTGATCTAGGTCGATCTAGGGTGATCTAGGGTGATCACACCAGTTCATTTATGATGGTAAAGCCCAATGCAGCACAGAGAAGGGGACTGTGTGTGGTTGATGGTGAGCCCAATGCAGCGACCAGAGAAGGGGAGCTGATGGCCCCCTAAATGCACACGAGGAGAGAAGATGTGTGTGGTTGATGTCCCCAAATGCAGAGAGGCAGAGAGGAAGCTGTGTGTGGTTGACACAGCTAAATACAGCAGAGACAGCTGTGTGGGTTGATGGTGAGCTAAATGCAGCGAGGAAACTAGCACAGATGGTGAGCCCCCTGTGTGTGGTTGATACACCAGCACATGTGTGTGGTTGATGGTGAGCCCAATGCAGCGAGGAGAGAAGGGAAGCTGTGTGTGGTTGATGGTGAGCTAAATGCAGCAGGAGAGAAGGAGGAGCATATGAGCTAAATGCACAGGAGAGCACATGTGTGTGGTTGATGGTGAGCTAAATGCACACAGAGAAGGAGGACCTGTGTGTGGTTGAGCTAAATGCAGCAAACAAGGAGGAGCTGTGTGGTTGATCTAGCTAAATCAGCGAGCTTGGTCTTGAGGCTTGATCTAGGTTGGTCTGTGTGTGGTTGATCTGAGGTTGATCTAGGTTGGGGAAGCTATGTTGGTTATGTTGAAATCTAGGTTGATTATGTGTGGTGATCTAGATTGATCGAGGAGAGAAGGGGGAGGTGGTTGATGGTGAGCTAAATGCAGCGAGGAGAGAAGGAGAAGCTTGATTATGTTGAGGAGAGAAGGGGAAGCTGTGGTTGATCTAAATGGTTGATTAGGTTGATTTAGGTTGATCTTTGTTGATCTAAATGCAGCGTGGAGAGAAGGGGAAGCTGTGGGGTTGATCTAAATGCAGTTTGGAGAGAAGGGGGAAGCTGTTGTCTATGTTCATGTGTGTGTTGATGGTGAGCTAAATGCAGCGAGGAGAGAAGGGGAGCTGTGTGTGGTTGATGGTGAGCTAAATGCAGCGAGGAGAGAAGGAGGAAGCTGTGTGTGGTTGATGGTGAGCTAAATGCAGCGAGGAGAGAAGGGGACGCTGTGTGTGGTTGAGCTGCAGCGAGGAGAGAAGGGGAAGCTGTGTGGTTGATGGTGAGCTAAATGCAGCGTGGAGAGAAGGAGGAGCTGTGTGTGGTTGATGGTGAGCTAAATGCAGCGAGGAGAGAAGGGGAAGCTGTGTGTGGTTGATGGTGAGCTAAATGCAGCGAGGAGAGAAGGAGGAGCTGTGTGTGGTTGATGGTGAGCTAAATGCAGCGAGGAGAGAAGGGGAGCTGTGTGTGGTTGATGGTGAGCTAAATGCAGCGTGGAGAGAAGGGGAAGCTGTGTGTGGTTGATGGTGAGCTAAATGCAGCGAGGAGAGAAGGGGGAGCTGTGTGTGGTTGATGGTGAGCTAAATGCAGCGAGGAGAGAAGGGGAAGCTGTGTGTGGTTGATGGTGAGCTAAATGCAGCGAGGAGAGAAGGGGAAGCTGTGTGTGGTTGATGGTGAGCTAAATGCAGCGTGGAGAGAAGGGGAAGCTGTGTGTGGTTGATGGTGAGCTAAATGCAGCGAGGAGAGAAGGGGAGCTGTGTGTGGTTGATGGTGAGCTAAATGCAGCGAGGAGAGAAGGGAAGCTGTGTGTGGTTGATGGTGAGCTAAATGCAGCGAGGAGAGAGCTGTGTGTGGTTGATGGTGAGGGGAAGCTGTGTGTGGTTGATGGTGAGCTAAATGCAGCGAGGAGAGAAGGGGAAGCTGTGTGTGGTTGATGGTGAGCTAAATGCAGCGAGGAGAGAAGGGGGAGCTGTGTGTGGTTGATGGTGAGCTAAATGCAGAGAGGAGAGAAGGAGGAAGCTGTGTGTGGTTGATGGTGAGCTAAATGCAGCGAGGAGAGAAGGGGGAGCTGTGTGTGGTTGATGGTGAGCTAAATGCAGCGAGGAGAGAAGGGGGAGCTGTGTGTGGTTGATGGTGAGCTAAATGCAGCGAGGAGAGAAGGGGAAGCTGTGTGTGGTTGATGGTGAGCTAAATGCAGCGAGGAGAGAAGGGGGAAGCTGTGTGTGGTTGATGGTGAGCTAAATGCAGCGAGGAGAGAAGGGGGAGCTGTGTGTTGACTCAGCTGAATTGCTAGCCTGGGGGCATCACGCAGCCTGACGCAGCCTGGACACAGAAACATAATGAGGAAAGGTCAGTGTGTCTCCGCCTGTGTCCCAATGGGCCCTGGTCAAAAGCAGTGCACGTCATAGACAATACAATGCCATTTGGGATGCAGCTCACTTTCTCCTCTCTTCACCAACATAAATAACATGAGTATGTAAACTTCTGCTAAGCTTCCCAGTAAAGCAATGAAAACAAGCAAGCATCCCAGAAAAGTGCTCAAAACAGCCCAAGTTAACATATCTAGCTTAAGAAACAAGGTTCGTGAAATTATTAACTTGCTAGAAACAGATGACATTCATAGTCTGACGATGTCTGAAAATCACTTAGACCTTTGATATCACAGTTGTAGCAATACAAGGTTATACCACCTTTTTTCAATCTTTACTAACGACATGCCAGTGGCTTTGAGTAAAGCCCAAATCTACTCAAATCTTGTTGCCTGTAGCTCAGGACCTGAAGGAAGGATATGCATATTCTTGATATAATTTCAAAGGAAACATTTTGAAGTTCTTGGAAATGTGAAATTAAATGTAGGAGAATATAAGACGTTAGATCTGGAAAAAGACAATACAAACAAAAAAAAGATGCATAATTTTTATTTTTTTATTAAGTTTTTCATCATCTTTGAAATGCAAGAGAAAGGCCATAGTTTCAGATAGGATTCCAGATGTAATATGGATTTTCGCCACCAGATGGCATCAGTGTGTGTGCAAAGTTTCAGACTGATCCAGTGAAGAATTATATTACTGCACAATAGTTTGTATCAAGTCTGCCAGGGGTTTGCCCAAATGTGTTGAATTGCTCAATTGATATATTTTCAAGTACATAACTATAGAGAACACACAAAAATGAGATGGTAATAAAAAATGTAAGTTTACACACTCCCAGGAAAGTCATACATGATGGATCATTAGCTTTTACACTAACTATCACACATCCAGAAGGACGGGCATGGTGGGTGTGGAGCCAGAGACAACAGTGGGGTCAAACTGTAGACGCACGTTACTTCATTTGAACATAAACATTGATTTTTATCAAACAAAATTACGCAACATTTTATCTCTGGGACCCTCAGGATGACAAATCAGACCCAGGTTACTGAATGGAAGTACATTTATTTACCTTCAGAGGTGAATGTATCAAACCAGTTGCTGTGATGAAAGTGTTTTGTTATTGTGCGCTATCCTCAAACAATAGCAGGGTATTTTGTTTAACTGTAATAGCTTCTGTAAATTGGACACTGCTGTTAGATTAACAATAGTTTAAGCTTTTCTGCCCAAATAAGACATGTCTATGTCCCGGAAAGTTGGCTATTGAATACAAAGTAATTCCAGTCACATTAGCAACATGTTAGCAACAACCGTCCCGGGTTAAGGGACACGGATCCAACAACCGTCCCGGGTTTAGGGACACGGAAACAACCGTCCCGGGTTTAGGGAACAACAACCGTCCCCGGGTTAAGGGACACGGATCCAACAACCGTCCCGGGTTTAGGGACACGGATCCAACAACCGTCCCCGGGTTAAGGGACACGGATCCAACAACCGTCCCGGTTTAGGGACAAGGATCAACAACCGTCCCAAGGATCCAACAACCGTTTAGGGACACGGATCCAACAACCGTCCCCGGTTAAGGGACACGGATCCAACAACCGTCCCGGGTTAAGGGACAAGGATCCAACAACCGTCCCGGGTTTAGGGACACGGATCCAACAACCGTCCCGGGTTAAGGGACAAGGATCCAACAACCGTCCCGGGTTTAGGGACACGGATCCAACAACCGTCCCTGGTTAAGGGACACGGATCCAACAACCGTCCCTGGTTAAGGGACACGGATCCAACAACCGTCCCGGGTTAAGGGACAAGGATCCAACAACCGTCCCGGGTTTAGGGACACGGATCCAACAACCGTCCCGGGTTAAGGGACAAGGATCCAACAACCGTCCCGGGTTTAGGGACACGGATCCAACAACCGTCCCTGGTTTAGGGACACGGATCCTACAACCTTCCCGGGTTTAGGGACACGGATCCAACAACCGTCCCGGGTTAAGGGACACGGATCCAACAACCGTCCCGGGTTTAGGGACACGGATCCAACAACCGTCCCGGGTTTAGGGACACGGATCCAACAACCGTCCCGGGTTTAGGGACACGGATCCAACAACCGTCCCGGGTTTAGGGA
>NC_068424.1:84410553-84435553 GCF_023373465.1 Oncorhynchus keta
GTGTGTGTGTGTGTGTGTGTGTGTGTGTGTGTGTGTGTGTGTGTGTGTGTGTGTGTGTGTGTGTGTGTGTGTGTGTGTGTGTGTGTGTGTGTGTGTGTGTGTGTGTGTGTGTGTGTGTGTGTGTGTGTCAGTCTCAGGCTTGGCCCAGTAGATCACATGGCGAACCAACACAACGCTAGGCTACTATCCTACTGCTGACTCCGCATTCGTCAATATCAAACAGCAGCATGTCTCCTCTCTGAAAACAGAACTGGTTCAGTTTAAAGAGGAAGAGGCTGTCAGTCTAGATTTCAGCTAACTCAGCCACTTTCCATTGTCATCCTGTTGTGTTGTGAGCGATCTGTTACGGCTGAGTGGAGAAGGGTGGTGCTGGGTACTCAGCCTCAAGACAAAGACTGTTTATTAGTGTGTTAACGCTGCCAATTACTGACTGTGTTACTAACTGTGTTACTGACTGTGTTACTAACACTCTGTAACTGACTGTGTTACTGACACTGTGTAACTGACTGTGTTACTGACACTGTGTAACTGACTGTGTAACTGACTGTGTTACTGACACTGTGTAACTGACTGTGTAACTGACTGTGTTACTGACACTGTGTAACTGACTGTGTAACTGACACTGTGTAACTGACTGTGTAACTGACTGTGTTACTGACACTGTGTAACTGACTGTGTTAATGACACTGTGTAACTGACACAGTGTTACTAACTGTGTAACTGACTGTGTTACTGACACTGTGTAACTGACTGTGTAACTGACTGTGTTACTAACACTGTGTAACTGACTGTGTAACTGACTGTGTAACTGACTGTGTTACTAACACTGTGTAACTGACTGTGTTACTAACACTGTGTAACTGACTGTGTTACTAACACTGTGTAACTGACTGTGTAACTGACCGTGTAACTGACTGTGCTACTAACACTGTGTAACTGACTGTGTTACTGACACTGTGTAACTGACTGTGTTACTAACACTGTGTAACTGAATGTGTTACTGACACTGTGTAACTGACTGTGTAACTGACACTGTGTAACTGACTGTGTTACTAACACTGTGGAACTGACTGTGTTACTAACACTGTGTAACTGACCGTGTAACTGACTGTTTAACTGACTGTGTAACTGACTGTGTAACTGACTGTGTTACTGACTGTGTTACTGACTGTGTAACTGACTGTGTAACTGACTGTGTAACTGACTGTGTTACTGACTGTGTTACTGACTGTGTAACTGACTGTGTAACTGATTGTGTAACTGACTGTGTAACAGACTGTGTTACTAACACTGTGTAACTGACACTGTAACTGACACTGTGTAACAGACTGTTTAACTGACTGTGTAACTGACTGTGTAACAGACTGTGTTACTAACACTGTGTAACTGACACTGTAACTGACACTGTGTAACAGACTGTTTAACTGACTGTGTAACTGACTGTTTAACTGACTGTGTAACAGACTGTTTAACTGACTGTGTAACTGACTGTTTAACTGACTGTTTAACTGACTGTGTAACTGACTGTTTAACTGACTGTGTAACAGACTGTGTTACTGACTGTGTAACTGACTGTGAAACTGACTGTGTAACTGACTGTTTAACTGACTGTGTAACAGACTGTGTTACTGACTGTGTTACTGACTGTTTAACTGACTGTGTAACTGACTGTGTTACTGACTGTGTAACTGACTGAGTAACAGACTGTGTAACAGACTGTTTAACTGACTGTGTAACTGACTGTGTAACTGACTGTGTAACTGACTGTGTAACTGACTGTGTAACAGACTGTGTAACTGACTGTTTAACTGACTGTGTAACTGACTGTGTAACTGACTGTGTAACTGACTGTGTAACTGACTGTGTAACTGACACTGTAACTGACTGTAACTGACTGTGTAACTGACTGTGTAACTGACTGTGTAACTGACACTGTAACTGACTGTAACTGACACTGTAACCGACACTGTAACTGACTGTGTAACTGACTGTGTAACTGACTGTGTAACTGACTGTGTAACTGACACTGTAACTGACTGTGTAACTGACTGTGTAACTGACCGTGTAACTGACACTGTAACTGACTGTGTAACTGACTGTGTAACTGACTGTGTAACTGACTGTTTAACTGACTGTGTAACAGACTGTGTTACTGACTGTGTAACTGACTGTGTAACTGACTGTGTTACTGACTGTGTAACTGACTGTGTAACTGACTGTGTAACAGACTGTTTAACTGACTGTGTAACTGACTGTGTAACAGACTGTTTAACTGACTGTGTAACTGACTGTGTAACTGACTGAGTAACAGACTGTTTAACTGACTGTTTAACTGACTGTGTAACAGACTGTGTAACTGACTGTGTAACAGACTGTTTAACTGACTGTGTAACTGACTGTGTAACAGACTGTGTAACAGACTGTGTAACTGACTGTGTAACTGACTGTGTAACTGACACTGTAACTGACTGTGTAACAGACTGTTTAACTGACTGTTTAACTGACTGTGTAACAGACTGTTTAACTGACTGTGTAACTGACTGTGTAACTGACTGTGTTACTGACTGTGTTACTGAATGTGTAACTGACTGTGTAACTGACTGTGTAACTGACTGTGTAACTGACTGTTTAACTGACTGTTTAACTGACTGTGTAACTGACTGTGTTACTGACTGTGTAACAGACTGTGTAACTGACTGTGTAACTGACTGTGTTACTGACTGTGTTACTGACTGTGTTACTAACACTGTGTAACTGACACTGTAACTGACTGTGTAACAGACTGTGTTACTGACTGTGTAACTGACTGAGTAACAGACTGTTTAACTGACTGTTTAACTGACTGTGTAACTGACTGTGTAACTGACTGTGTTACTGACTGTTTAACTGACTGTTTAACTGACTGTGTAACAGACTGTGTAACTGACTGTGTAACTGACTGTGTTACTGACTGTGTTACTGACTGTGTTAATAACACTGTGTAACTGACACTGTAACCGACCGTAACAGACTGTTTAACTGACTGTGTAACTGACTGTTTAACTGACTGTTTAACTGACTGTTTAACTGACTGTGTAACTGACTGTGTTACTGACTGTGTAACTGACTGAGTAACAGACTGTTTAACTGACTGTTTAACTGACTGTGTAACTGACTGTGTAACTGACTGTGTTACTGACTGTTTAACTGACTGTTTAACTGACTGTGTAACAGACTGTGTTACTGACACTGTAACTGACTGTGTAACAGACTGTTTAACTGACTGTGTAACTGACTGTGTTACTAACACTGTGTAACTGACTGTGTAACTGACTGTGTAACTGACTGTGTTACTAACACTGTGTAACTGACTGTGTTACTAACACTGTGTAACTGACTGTGTAACTGACCGTGTAACTGACTGTGCTACTAACACTGTGTAACTGACTGTGTTACTGACACTGTGTAACTGACTGTGTTACTAACACTGTGTAACTGAATGTGTTACTGACACTGTGTAACTGACTGTGTAACTGACACTGTGTAACTGACTGTGTTACTAACACTGTGGAACTGACTGTGTTACTAACACTGTGTAACTGACCGTGTAACTGACTGTGTTACTAACACTGTGTAACTGACTGTGTTACTGACTGTGTAACTGACTGTGTAACTGACTGTTTAACTGACTGTGTAACTGACTGTGTAACTGACTGTGTTACTGACTGTGTTACTGACTGTGTAACTGACTGTGTAACAGACTGTGTTACTGACTGTGTAACTGACTGAGTAACAGACTGTGTAACTGACTGTGTAACAGACTGTTTAACTGACTGTGTAACTGACTGTGTAACTGACTGTGTAACTGACTGTGTAACAGACTGTGTAACTGACTGTGTAACTGACTGTGTTACTGACTGTGTTACTGACCGTGTTACTAACACTGTGTAACTGACACTGTAACTGACTGTTTAACTGACTGTTTAACTGACTGTGTAACAGACTGTGTAACTGACTGTGTAACTGACTGTGTTACTGACTGTGTTACTGACTGTGTTAATAACACTGTGTAACTGACACTGTAACTGACTGTGTAACAGACTGTTTAACTGACTGTGTAACTGACTGTTTAACTGACTGTTTAACTGACTGTTTAACTGACTGTGTAACTGACTGTGTTACTGACTGTGTAACTGACTGAGTAACAGACTGTTTAACTGACTGTTTAACTGACTGTGTAACTGACTGTGTAACTGACTGTGTTACTGACTGTTTAACTGACTGTTTAACTGACTGTGTAACAGACTGTGTTACTGACACTGTAACTGACTGTGTAACAGACTGTTTAACTGACTGTGTAACTGACTGTGTTACTAACACTGTGTAACTGACTGTGTAACTGACTGTGTAACTGACTGTGTAACTGACTGTGTTACTAACACTGTGTAACTGACTGTGTTACTAACACTGTGTAACTGACTGTGTAACTGACCGTGTAACTGACTGTGTTACTAACACTGTGTAACTGACTGTGTTACTGACACTGTGTAACTGACTGTGTTACTAACACTGTGTAACTGAATGTGTTACTGACACTGTGTAACTGACTGTGTAACTGACACTGTGTAACTGACTGTAGTACTAACACTGTGGAACTGACTGTGTTACTAACACTGTGTAACTGACCGTGTAACTGACTGTGTTACTAACACTGTGTAACTGACTGTGTTA
Source organism: Oncorhynchus keta (assembly GCF_023373465.1). Classification (NCBI taxonomy): domain Eukaryota; kingdom Metazoa; phylum Chordata; class Actinopteri; order Salmoniformes; family Salmonidae; genus Oncorhynchus; species Oncorhynchus keta. Next base: position 84,415,264 of record NC_068424.1, read on the forward strand.
CTGACTGTGTAACTGACTGTTTAACTGACTGTTTAACTGACTGTTTAACTGACTGTTTAACTGACTGTGTTACTGACTGTGTTACTAACTGTGTAACTGACTGTGTAACAGACTGTGTTACTGACTGTGTAACTGACTGAAGTAACAGACTGTGTAACTGACTGTGTAACAGACTGTTTAACTGACTGTGTAACTGACTGTGTAACTGACTGTGTAACAGACTGTGTAACTGACTGTGTAACTGACTGTGTTACTGACTGTGTTACTGACTGTGTTACTAACACTGTGTAACTGACACTGTAACTGACTGTGTAACAGACTGTGTTACTGACTGTGTTACTGACTGTGTTACTAACACTGTGTAACTGACACTGTAACTGACTGTGTAACAGACTGTGTTACTGACTGTGTAACTGACTGAGTAACAGACTGTTTAACTGACTGTTTAACTGACTGTGTAACTGACTGTGTAACTGACTGTGTTACTGACTGTTTAACTGACTGTTTAACTGACTGTGTAACAGACTGTGTAACTGACTGTGTAACTGACTGTGTTACTGACTGTGTTACTGACTGTGTTAATAACACTGTGTAACTGACACTGTAACTGACTGTGTAACAGACTGTTTAACTGACTGTGTAACTGACTGTTTAACTGACTGTTTAACTGACTGTTTAACTGACTGTGTAACTGACTGTGTTACTGACTGTGTAACTGACTGAGTAACAGACTGTTTAACTGACTGTTTAACTGACTGTGTAACTGACTGTGTAACTGACTGTGTTACTGACTGTTTAACTGACTGTTTAACTGACTGTGTAACAGACTGTGTTACTGACACTGTAACTGACTGTGTAACAGACTGTTTAACTGACTGTGTAACTGACTGTGTTACTGACTGTGTTACTGACTGTTTAACTGACTGTTTAACTGACTGTTTAACTGACTGTTTAACTGACTGTGTTACTGACTGTGTTACTGACTGTGTTACTGACTGTTTAACTGACTGTTTAACTGACTGTTTAACTGACTGTTTAACTGACTGTGTAACAGACTGTGTTACTGACTGTGTTACTGACTGTTTAACTGACTGTGTAACTGACTGTGTTACTGACTGTGTAACTGCCTGAGTAACAGACTGTTTAACTGACTGTGTAACTGACTGTGTAACTGACTGTTTAACTGACTGTTTAACTGACTGTGTAACTGACTGTGTTACTGACTGTGTAACTGACTGAGTAACAGACTGTTTAACTGACTGTTTAACTGACTGTGTAACTGACTGTGTAACTGACTGTGTTACTGACTGTTTAACTAACTGTTTAACTGACTGTGTAACAGACTGTGTAACTGACTGTGTAACTGACTGTGTTACTGACTGTGTTACTGACTGTGTTACTGACTGTGTTACTAACACTGTGTAACTGACACTGTAACTGACTGTGTAACAGACTGTTTAACTGACTGTGTAACAGACTGTGTTACTAACACTGTGTAACTGACACTGTAACTGACTGTGTAACAGACTGTTTAACTGACTGTTTAACTGACTGTGTAACTGACTGTGTAACTGACTGTGTAACTGACTGTTTAACTGACTGTGTAACAGACTGTGTTACTGACTGTGTAACTGACTGTGTAACAGACTGTGTTACTAACACTGTGTAACTGACACTGTAACTGACTGTGTAACTGACTGTGTAACTGACTGTGTAACTGACACTGTAACTGACTGTGTAACTGACTGTGTAACTGACTGTGTAACTGACACTGTAACTGACTGTGTAACTGACTGTGTAACTGACTGTGTAACTGACTGTGTAACTGACTGTTTAACTGACTGTGTAACTGACTGTGTTACTGACTGTGTAACTGACTGTGTAACTGACTGTGTTACTGACTGTGTTACTGACTGTGTAACTGACTGTGTAACAGACTGTTTAACTGACTGTGTAACTGACTGTGTAACAGACTGTTTAACTGACTGTGTAACTGACTGTGTAACTGACTGTGTAACTGACTGTGTAACTGACACTGTAACTGACTGTAACTGACTGTGTAACTGACTGTGTAACTGACTGTGTAACTGACACTGTAACTGACTGTGTAACTGACTGTGTAACTGACACTGTAACTGACTGTGTAACTGACTGTAACTGACTGTGTAACTGACTGTGTAACTGACACTGTAACTGACTGTGTAACTGACTGTGTAACTGACTGTGTAACTGACACTGTAACTGACTGTGTAACTGACTGTGTAACTGACTGTGTAACTGACTGTTTAACTGACTGTGTAACAGACTGTGTTACTGACTGTGTAACTGACTGTGTAACTGACTGTGTTACTGACTGTGTAACTGACTGTGTAACTGACTGTGTAACAGACTGTTTAACTGACTGTGTAACTGACTGTGTAACAGACTGTTTAACTGACTGTGTAACTGACTGTGTAACTGACTGAGTAACAGACTGTTTAACTGACTGTTTAACTGACTGTGTAACAGACTGTGTAACTGACTGTGTAACAGACTGTTTAACTGACTGTGTAACTGACTGTGTAACAGACTGTGTAACTGACTGTGTAATTGACTGTGTAACTGACTGTGTAACTGACTGTGTAACTGACACTGTAACTGACTGTGTAACAGACTGTTTAACTGACTGTTTAACTGACTGTGTAACAGACTGTTTAACTGACTGTGTAACTGACTGTGTAACTGACTGTGTAACTGACTGTGTAACTGACACTGTAACTGACTGTGTAACTGACTGTGTAACTGACTGTGTAACTGACTGTGTAACTGACACTGTAACTGACTGTGTAACTGACTGTGTAACTGACACTGTAACTGACACTGTAACTGACTGTGTAACTGACCGTGGAACTGACTGTGTAACTGACTGTGTAACTGACACTGTAACTGACTGTGTAACTGACTGTGTAACTGACTGTGTAACTGACTGTTTAACTGACTGTGTAACAGACTGTGTAACTGACTGTGTAACTGACTGTGTAACTGACTGTGTAACAGACTGTTTAACTGACAGTGTAACTGACTGTGTAACAGACTGTTTAACTGACTGTGTAACTGACTGTGTAACTGACTGTGTAACTGACTGTGTAACTGACACTGTAACTGACTGTGTAACAGACTGTTTAACTGACTGTTTAACTGACTGTGTAACAGACTGTTTAACTGACTGTGTAACTGACTGTGTAACTGACTGTGTAACTGACTGTGTAACTGACACTGTAACTGACTGTGTAACTGACTGTGTAACTGACTGTGTAACTGACACTGTAACTGACACTGTAACTGACTGTGTAACTGACTGTGTAACTGACTGTGTAACTGACTGTGTAACTGACTGTGTAACTGACACTGTAACTGACTGTGTAACAGACTGTGTAACAGACTGTTTAACTGACTGTGTAACTGACTGTTTAACTGACTGTGTAACAGACTGTTTAACTGACTGTGTAACTGACTGTGTAACAGACTGTTTAACTGACTGTGTAACTGACTGTTTAACTGACTGTTTAACTGACTGTGTAACTGACTGTTTAACTGACTGTGTAACAGACTGTGTTACTGACTGTGTAACTGACTGTGAAACTGACTGTGTAACTGACTGTTTAACTGACTGTGTTACTGACTGTGTAACTGACTGTTGTTTGTTTAACCTATCCGTGTGTTATTATCCCCCACCACCAACCCATACAGACACCCAGCTATCCTCCCCACCAACCCATATAGACACTCAGCTATCCTCCCCACCAACCCATACAGACACCCAGCGATCCTCCCCACCAACCCATATAGACACCCAGCTACCCTCACCACCAACCCATATAGAAACCCAGCTATCCTCCCCACCAATCCATATAGACACCCAGCGATACTCCCCACCAACCCATATAGACACCCAGCTATCCTCCCCACCAGCCCATATAGACACCCAGCTATCCTCCCCACCAACCCATATAGACACCCAGTTATCCTCCCACCAACCCATATAGACACCCAGCTATCCTCCCACCAGGAGGAGAAGAGGAGGAGAGGAGAGTAGCAAGAGAGGAGGAGAGGAGGAGGGGAGAAGAGGTTAGAGGAGGAGGGGAGGGGAGCGGAGGAGAGGAGAAGAGGGTAGAGGAGGACAGGAGGAGGAGAGGAGATGGTCAATATAGAGCCACCAGCAGAAAGACAAACACCTTTGTGTGATCCCAGCCAGCCTATAGCTCTGATGTTAAAAGAATTGCCTCAGGAATTAGACGGCCGATCCATTTCTGGAACACACCCCATCCACCACCACTGTTCAATAATGGCAGCTTGGAAGTTCTTAAAAGAGCCTATAGTATAGGCCTGCATGTGTTAGGGGACAACACAGGTTAATTCCATACATACCAACACTGTATGTACAGAAAGAAAGAAAGAAAGAAAGAAAGAAAGAAAGAAAGAAAGAAAGAAAGAAAGAAAGAAAGAAAGAAAGAGAGAAAGAAAGAGAGAATGAAAGAAAGAAAGAAAGAAAGAAAGAAAGAAAGAAAGAAAGAAAGAAAGAAAGAAAGAAAGAAAGAAAGAGAGAATGAAAGAAAGAAAGAAAGAAAGAAAGAAAGAAAGAAAGAAAGAAAGAAAGAAAGAAAGAAAGAAAGAAAGAAAGAAAGAAAAAGAAAGAAAGAAGAAAGAAAGAAAGAAAGAAAGAAAGAAAGAAAGAAAAGAAAGAAAGAAAGAAAGAAAAGAGAAAGAAACAAAGAAGAAAGAAAGAAAGAAAGAAAGAAAGAAAGAGAGAAAGAAGAATGAAAGAAAGAAAAAAGAAAGAAAGAAAGAAAGAAAAGAAACAAAGAAAGAAAGAAAGAAAGAAAGAAAGAAAGAAAGAGAGAAAGAAAGAAAGAAAGAAAGAAAGAAAGAAAGAAAGAAAGAAAGAAAGAAAAAGAAAGAAAGAAAGAAAGAAAGAAAGAAAGAAAGAAAGAAAGAAAGAAAGAAAGAATGAAAGAAAGAAAGAAAGAAAGAAAGAGAGAAAGAAAGAAAGAAAGAAAGAAAGAAAGAAAGAAAGAAAGAAAGAAAGAAAGAAAGAAAGAGAGAAAGAAAGAAAGAAAGAATGAAAGAAAGAAAGAAAGAGAGAGAAAGAGATAGAAAGAAAGAAAGAAAGAAGAAAGAAAAGAAAGAAGAAAGAGAGAAAGAAAGAAGGAAAGAAAGAAAGAAAGAAAGAAAGAATGAAAGAATGAAAGAAAGAAGAAAGAAAGAAAGAAAGAAAGAAAGAAAGAAAGAAAGAAAGAAAGAAAGAAATAAAGAAAGAAAGAAAGAAAGAGAGAGAAAGAAACAAAGAAAAAGAAAGAAAGAAAGAAAGAAAGAAAGAAAGAAAGAAAGAAAGAAAGAAAGAAAGAAAGAAAGAAACAAAGGACAGAAAGAAAGAAAGAAAGAAAGAAAGAGAGAAAGAAAGAAGGAAAAAGAAAGAGAAAGAAAGAAAGAAAGAAAGAATGAAAGAAAGAAAGAAAGAAAGAAAGAGAAAATGAAAGAAAGAAAGAAAGAAAGAAAGTTGTTGTTGTTGTTGTTGTTAAAGAGGAATGAAATAAAGAGAGAAAGAAAGAAAGAGAGAAAGAAAGAAAGAAAGAAAGAAAGAAAGAATGAAAGAAAGAAAGAAAGAGAGAAAGAGAGAATGAAAGAAAGAAAGAGAGAAAGAAAGAAAGAAAGAAAGAAAGAAAGAAAGAAAGAGAGAAAGAAAGAAAGAAAGAGAGAAAGAAACAAAGGACAGAAAGAAAGAAAGAAAGAAAGAAAGAAAGAAAGAAAGAAAGAAAGAAACAAAGGACAGAAAGAAAGAAAGATAGAATGAGAGAATGGAGGATTGTCCATGATAGATGATGATAGATGATAGATGCCACACAGGTTAGAGAGACGGCTCAAGGCTGTGATTTGCACATAAAGTTCCTTCTGAATGTATTCACACCTCTTGACTTTTTCCACATTTTGTTGTGATACAGGCTGAATTTAAAATGGAGTATTTGTTTAACCATCTACTGTACACACAATAGCCCCATAATGACAGAGTGAAAACATGTTTTTGGACATTTCAGCAAATGTATTGAAAATTAAATACAGAAATATCTCATTAACATAAATATTCACAACCTTGAGTCAATACTTTGTAGAATCACCTTTAGCAGCTATTACAGCTGTGACTGTTTCGGGGTAAGTCTCTGAGAGCTTTGCACACCTCGATTGTGCAACATTTGCCCATTATTATTTTCTAAATTCTTCAAGCTCTGAAATTGGTTGTTCATCATTGCTAGACAACAATTTTCAGGTGATGCCATAGATTTTTAAAGTAGATTTTAGTCAAATCTGTAAGTCGGACACTCGGGAACACTTCACTGCCTTCACTGCCTTCTTGGTAAGCAACTCCAGTGTATATTTGGCCTTGTGTTTTAGGTTATTGTCCTGTTGAAAGGTGAAGTAATCTCCCAGTGTCTGTTGTAAAGCAGACTGAACCAGGTTTTCCACTAGGATTTTGCCTGTGCTTAGCTCATTTCCGTTTATTTTTTATCCTGAAAAACTCCCCAGTCCTTAACGATTGCAAGCATACCCATAACATGATGAAGCAACCACTATACTTGAAAATATGGAGACTCAGTAATGTATTGTATTTGCTCCAAACATAACACTTTGTATTCAGGACAAAATAATGAATTGCTTTGCCACATTTGCAGTATTACTTTAGTGCCTTGTTACAAAACAGGATGCATGTTTTGGAATATTTGTATTCTGTACAGGCTACCTTCTTTTCACTCTGTCATTTAAGTTAGTATTGTGGAGTAACTACAATGTTGTTGATCCATCCTCAGTTTTCTCCTATCACAGCCATTAAACTCTGTTACCGTTTTAAAGTCACCATTGGCCTCATGGTGAAATCCCTGAGCAGTTTCCTTCCTCTCCGGCAACTGAGTTAGAAAGGACCCCTGCATCTCTGTAGTGACTGGGTGTATTGATACACCATCCAAAGTGTAATTAATAACTACGCCATGCTCAAAGGGATATTCCATGTGTATTTGAACCCTTCTACCACTATGTGCCCTTCTGTGTGAGGCACTTATTGGTTCTTGTAGTTGAATCTGTGTTATACTGCTCGACTGAGGGACCTTGCAGATAGTTGTATGTGTTGGGTACAGAGATCACGTTAAACACTATTACTGCACACTTATTATGCGACTTGTTAGACACATTCTTACCCCTGAACTTATTTAGGGGTTGCCGTAACACTTATTTTTTCTAAAACTACAATTTCACTTTGACATTGTTAGGGTATTGTGTGTAGATCGGTGACAAAACAATCTCAGTTGAATCCATTTTCAATTCAGCCTGTAACCCAACAAAATGTGGATAAGGTCAAGGAGTGTGAATACTTTCTGAAGGCTCTGTAACCTTCGAATATAATAAACACACACAGAGACAGACAGACAGACAGACAGACAGACAGACAGACAGACAGACAGACAGACAGACAGACAGACAGACAGACACACACACAGACACACACACACACACAGACACACACACACAGACACACACACACAATCAGTACCCATCATTCACACTATGAATCATAAAACAGCCGTCCTGTGAATGCCACTGCCTACATTGATATTTACTCTAGACTTGAAATATTACGATCCCCGGAGCATGACTGTTTATTTAATCTTAATTTATTCCTAATTATTCACTAATTAATGCGAGCGAAATGCCTGTTGGTTAATTCAACATCTTGTGTATTTGCTGAGTCCCGGAGCTAGAGAAGCACTTCCACGACTTTCACTATGTCTGCCTTCTGTCCAGGACATGAGGGGAACCAGCATGTCTGCCTTCTGTCCAGGACATGAGGGGAACCAGCATGTCTGCCTTCTGTCCTGGACATGAGGGGAACCAGCATGTCTGCCTTCTGTCCAGGACATGAGGGGAACCAGCATGTCTTCCTTCTGTCCAGGACATGAGGGGAACCAGCATGTCTTCCTTCTGTCCAGGACATGAGGGGAACCAGCATGTCTTCCTTCTGTCCTGGACATGAGGGGAACCAGCATGTCTTCCTTCTGTCCCGGACATGAGGGGAACCAGCATGTCTTCCTTCTGTCCTGGACATGAGGGAACCAGCATGTCTTCCTTCTGTCCAGGACATGAGGGGAACCAGCATGTCTTCCTTCTGTCCAGGACATGAGGGGAACCAGCATGTCTTCCTTCTGTCCAGGACATGAGGGGAACCAGCATGTCTGCCTTCTGTCCTGGACATGAGGGGAACCAGCATGTCTTCCTTCTGTCCTGGACATGAGGGGAACCAGCATGTCTGCCTTCTGTCCAGGACATGAGGGGAACCAGCATGTCTTCCTTCTGTCCAGGACATGAGGGGAACCAGCATGTCTTCCTTCTGTCCTGGACATGAGGGGAACCAGCATGTCTTCCTTCTGTCCAGGACATGAGGGGAACCAGCATGTCTTCCTTCTGTCCAGGACATGAGGGGAACCAGCATGTCTGCCTTCTGTCCTGGACATGAGGGGAACCAGCATGTCTGCCTTCTGTCCTGGACATGAGGGAACCAGCATGTCTTCCTTCTGTCCAGGACATGAGGGGAACCAGCATGTCTTCCTTCTGTCCCGGACATGAGGGGAACCAGCATGTCTTCCTTCTGTCCAGGACATGAGGGGAACCAGCATGTCTTCCTTCTGTCCCGGACATGAGGGGAACCAGCATGTCTTCCTTCTGTCCAGGACATGAGGGGAACCAGCATGTCTGCCTTCTGTCCCGGACATGAGGGGAACCAGCATGTCTGCCTTCTGTCCAGGACATGAGGGGAACCAGCATGTCTTCCTTCTGTCCAGGACATGAGGGGAACCAGCATGTCTTCCTTCTGTCCTGGACATGAGGGGAACCAGCATGTCTTCCTTCTGTCCAGGACATGAGGGGAACCAGCATGTCTTCCTTCTGTCCAGGACATGAGGGGAACCAGCATGTCTTCCTTCTGTCCTGGACATGAGGGGAACCAGCATGTCTTCCTTCTGTCCCGGACATGAGGGGAACCAGCATGTCTTCCTTCTGTCCAGGACATGAGGGGAACCAGCATGTCTTCCTTCTGTCCTGGACATGAGGGGAACCAGCATGTCTTCCTTCTGTCCAGGACATGAGGGGAACCAGCATGTCTTCCTTCTGTCCAGGACATGAGGGGAACCAGCATGTCTTCCTTCTGTCCAGGACATGAGGGGAACCAGCATGTCTTCCTTCTGTCCTGGACATGAGGGGAACCAGCATGTCTTCCTTCTGTCCTGGACATGAGGGGAACCAGCATGTCTTCCTTCTGTCCAGGACATGAGGGGAACCAGCATGTCTTCCTTCTGTCCAGGACATGAGGGGAACCAGCATGTCTTCCTTCTGTCCTGGACATGAGGGGAACCAGCATGTCTTCCTTCTGTCCAGGACATGAGGGGAACCAGCATGTCTTCCTTCTGTCCAGGACATGAGGGGAACCAGCATGTCTTCCTTCTGTCCAGGACATGAGGGGAACCAGCATGTCTGCCTTCTGTCCTGGACATGAGGGGAACCAGCATGTCTTCCTTCTGTCCTGGACATGAGGGGAACCAGCATGTCTTCCTTCTGTCCAGGACATGAGGGGAACCAGCATGTCTTCCTTCTGTCCAGGACATGAGGGGAACCAGCATGTCTTCCTTCTGTCCCGGACATGAGGGGAACCAGCATGTCTTCCTTCTGTCCAGGACATGAGGGGAACCAGCATGTCTGCCTTCTGTCCCGGACATGAGGGGAACCAGCATGTCTGCCTTCTGTCCAGGACATGAGGGGAACCAGCATGTCTGCCTTCTGTCCTGGACATGAGGGGAACCAGCATGTCTTCCTTCTGTCCCGGACATGAGGGGAACCAGCATGTCTTCCTTCTGTCCACATGAGAACCAGCATGAGGGGAACCAGCATGTCTGCCTTCTGTCCAGGACATGAGGGGAACCAGCATGTCTTCCTTCTGTCCAGGACATGAGGGGAACCAGCATGTCTGCCTTCTGTCCAGGACATGAGGGGAACCAGCATGTCTGCCTTCTGTCCTGGACATGAGGGGAACCAGCATGTCTTCCTTCTGTCCCGGACATGAGGGGAACCAGCATGTCTTCCTTCTGTCCAGGACATGAGGGGAACCAGCATGTCTGCCTTCTGTCCAGGACATGAGGGGAACCAGCATGTCTTCCTTCTGTCCAGGACATGAGGGGAACCAGCATGTCTGCCTTCTGTCCAGGACATGAGGGGAACCAGCATGTCTGCCTTCTGTCCAGGACATGAGGGGAACCAGCATGTCTTCTTTCTGTCCAGGACATGAGGGGAACCAGCATGTCTTCTTTCTGTCCAGGACATGAGGGGAACCAGTGTGTGTGTGTGTGTGTGTGTGTGTGTATGTATGTATGTATGTGTGTGTGTGTGTGTGTGTGTGTGTGTGTATATGGGTGTGTGTGTGTATGTATATATGTGTGTATATGTGTGTGTGTATGTGTGTGTATATGGGTGTGTGTGTATGTGTGTATGTATATTTGTGTGTATACGTGTGTATATATGTGTGTGCATATGTGTGTGTGTGTATATGTGTGTGTGTGTGTGTGTGTGTGTGTGTGTGTGTGTGTGTGTGTGTGTGTGTGTGTGTGTGTGTGTGTGTGTGTGTGTGTGTGTGTGTGTGTGTGTGTGTGTGTGTGCGTTTGCCGCCTGTCCAGCTCCTGCAGAAGAACAGCGTTCTTAAGGATAGTGACCAACCACACACCACTAGAGCCTCCAGCTCAGCATCCGTGACAAAAACATGCATGACTATGGAGAAAAAAAATCCCTGTAGGAACAATATAGTGTAGATGCTTCATTCATAATAACTATAGAATATACCATTCAGAATAAGTTTTTATCCAAAGCAACATACAGTCATGCGTGCATACATTTAGTGGTCCTAGGAATCATACCCATAACCCTGCCGTTAAAAGCACCGTGCTCTATCAACTGAGCTACAAAGCTCTTTGCCAAGTCATATAACCTCGAAAATGAATAACAAGAGTTTAAGGTAATAAGGTGTAGCCCAGATAAGATTGTAATAATGCATAGCGTTGACTGCATGCGTCTGCCATTCTACTGCAACACTTCACAGCCTCTTTCTCCTTTGAGGTGTTGATTGTCTTGTACATCAAAGAACATCTACATGCCAACTAGAGTAAAGCCTACAGGCTACAGTAGATTACAGAAGACCACAGTAGACTACAGAAGACTACAGATTGCTATAGTAGACTAAAGAAGGCTACAGTAGACTACAGAAGACCACAGTAGATTACAGAAGGCTACAGTAGACTACAGAAGGCTACAGTAGACTAGAGAAGGCTACAGTAGATTACAGAAGACCACAGTAGATTACAGTAGGCTACAGAAGGCTACAGTAGCTAACAAAAAGCTACAGTAGACTAAAGAAGGATACAGTAGACTCCAAAAGGCTACAGTAGACTAAAGAAGGCCACAGTAGACTAAAGAAGGCTACAGTAGACTACAAAATGATACAGTAGACTACAAAAGGCTACAGTAGACTAAAGAAGGCTACAGTAGACTAAAGAAGGCTACAGTAGACTAAAGAAGGCCACAGTAGACTACAGAAGGCTACAGTAGACTAAAAAAGGCCACAGTAGACTAAAGAAGGCTACAGTAGACTAAAGAAGGCCACAGTAGACTACAGAAGGCTACAGTAGACGACAGAAGGCTACAGTAGACTAAAGAAGGCTACAGTAGACTAAAGAAGGCTACAGTAGACTAAAGAAGGCTACAGTAGACTAAAGAAGGCCACAGTAGACTACAGAAGGCTACAGTAGACTAAAAAAGGCCACAGTAGACTAAAGAAGGCTACAGTAGACTAAAGAAGGCCACAGTAGACTACAGAAGGCTACAGTAGACGACAGAAGGCTACAGTAGACTACAAAATGATACAGTAGACTACAAAAGGCTACAGTAGACTAAAGAAGGCTACAGTAGACTAAAGAAGGCTACAGTAGACTAAAGAAGGCCACAGTAGACTACAGAAGGCTACAGTAGACTAAAAAAGGCCACAGTAGGCTAAAGAAGGCTACAGTAGACTAAAGAAGGCTACAATAGACTAAAGAAGGCTACAGTAGACTAAAGAAGGCTACAGTAGACTAAAGAAGGCCACAGTAGACTAAAGAAGGCTACAGTAGACTAAAGAATGCAACATAAGGCTACAGTAGACTAAAGAAGGCACAGAAGGCCACAGTAGACTAAAGAAGGCTACAGTAGACTAAAGAAGGCTACAGTAGACTAAAGAAGGCCACAGTAGACTAAAGAAGGCTACAGTAGACTAAAAAGGCCACAGTAGACTAAAGAAGGCTACAGTAGACTAAAAAGGCCACAGTAGACTAAAGAAGGCTACAGTAGACTAAAGAAGGCCACAGTAGACTACAGAAGGCTACAGTAGACGACAGAAGGCTACAGTAGACTAAAGAAGGCTACAGTAGACTAAAGAAGGCTACAATAGACTAAAGAAGGCTACAGTAGACTAAAGAAGGCTACAGTAGACCACAGATGGCTACAGTAGACTAAAGAAGGCTACAGTAGACTAAAGAAGGCTACAGTAGACCAAAGAAGGCCACAGTAGACTAAAGAAGGCTACAGTAGACTAAAGAAGGCTACAGTAGACTAAAGAAGGCTACAGTAGACTAAAGAAGGCACAGAAGGCCACAGTAGACTAAAGAAGGCTACAGTAGACTAAAAAGGCCACAGTAGACTAAAGAAGGCTACAGTAGACTAAAAAGGCCACAGTAGACTAAGAAGGCTACAGTAGACTAAAGAAGGCAACAGTAGACTACAGAAGGCTACAGTAGACTACAGAAGGCTACAGTAGACTAAAGAAGGCCACAGAAGGCCATGGTCGACTAAAGAAGGCCACAGTGGACTAAAGAAGGCCACAGTAGACTGTAGAAGGCTACAGAAGGCTACAGTAGGATTTAAAATGCTATAGAATGCGATAGTAGACTACAGTAGGATAGAGAATGCTATAGTAGATTACAGTAGGATATAGAATGAGAAAGTAGACTACAGTAGGATATAGAATGCTAGAGTAGACTACAGTAGGATATAGAATGAGATAGTAGATTACAGTAGGATATAGAATGAGAAAGTAGACTACAGTAGGATATAGAATGCTAGAGTAGACTACAGTAGGATCTAGAATGAGATAGTAGACTACAGTAGGATGGAAAATGCTATAGTAGATTACAGTAGGATATAGAATGCTATAGTAGATTATAGAAGGATATAGAATGAGACAGTAGATTACAGTATGATATAGAATGCTATAGTAGACTACAGTAGGATATAGAATGAGATAGTAGACTACAGTATGATATAGAATGCTATAGTAGACTACAGTAGGATATAGTAGGCTCTAGCTCCTCTGTGAATCACCCTGTCATCAGCCCAACTAGGTCCCATAACAGCAAGGTAAAACTGTCATCATAATGCTGAATATAGCAGGACCAGGCACAGGACAGAAAGAGGAGATGAGAGATGGTTGTGAGCGGAGATGGTGGGAGCGGACGGGGAGGAGAGGAGAGGGTGAACGAAACGTGCTATCTAATGCTTCTCCGCTTCACTCAGCCAGCATAGCAAATTCCCCTATGCTTACAAACGGCTTAACTCAGTCTGCACCACACCGTTTTGTTTTGTTTAACCACGTATACAATCACATATGTCTTCTTCAGAAGAAACTGATGTCGGATACAGTGTGTGGCGTGCTGGTACTGAACGTTCATCTCTGAACTTTCATCTCGACACATCTGCTATAAGTGTCGCTTTTTCATTCATGGCACCGGGACATCGGTTCGGCTCGTGCGCCAGCATGTGTTCTGTCCCGTTATTTTGCAATCGGTCATGAAATTACCGGAGAGGGGCAGGAGACAAACAATCAGACCCCTGTAGCCTACACACTCACACTCACACTCACACTCACACACACACACACACACACACACACACACACACACACTCACACACACACACACACACACACACACACACACACACACACACACACACACACACACACACACACACACACACACACACACACACACACACACACACACACACACACACACACACAACGTGTCAGCAGCATTACTAATGTAGCGGTAATGTCACCGGACTGCTTGGATTGTTTACTGGTAAATTGAGATGGAACGAACCGAACCGAACCGATCATCTTAGATCGATTAATCGTTTTATAAACGGAGTCCCTCTCCTCTATAACCTTGAACCGATAATTGATGAAGATAGATGGACAACAGTACCTCGTAGAAAATATCAAACGACTGCGTAATACGGACAGGCTAATGGTTTGACAAAATCCCAGCCAGAAAGAACTTGTCAGATTTATTCAGACTGAGCACATTTACCATCCGTCATTGCCACAATGACTTCTTTATGTGATGTGATTGTGAACATAAAGGCCTTTACAGATGGTGTTTCAGAACAACGCAGTGAAGTTGAACCGGGGCCATATGATGATAATATACATTGAACTCACCAATGACGGTAAATCCAGCGAGGAACAGCCAACAGAGCATCACCAACGTGGCCGTGCTGTATCTCCCGCGGACAAAGGGAGTCAGGTGTAACGGCATCATTCTCTGCTGTAAGCCGCTCGCACTTCTCCGGTTTAACTTTCAAAAGACAAAGAGCAGAGATAAATGAGCAGTAGTAGTAGCCCAGATATGTGTGTCCGGTTGTTTTGTTCTCCGGGCGTCTCTTTACTCCGTTAGTAAGCGCCTCTGCATCAAAGTCCAGTTGGCTCAGCAGTAGCAACACGCATCCTCCGGGTCCACTACCTTGGCCATTACATTGGTATCCCCGCAGCGCGTCTTGGTTGCTAGAAACAACGCAGCATCACAGGTGTGGTAAACACACTCAGCTCTGCTTTCTTCCTCCCTTCGCTGTTTCCCTCTCTCTTGCTTTGCTCCTCTTTGCCGTGTCTCTCTCTCACCTCTCCTCCTCTCTGTTTCCGTATCTTTCCAAAAACCGCTCTCCGTTTAGAATTCAGAAGCAGTGCAGAGCGGTAGAATTAGTTCTCTTCTATCCTCCTTGGGAAGGAATACCTGCAACAGACAGGGAAATAGTATCAATTGGCATTAGAGTATCAACATCTGCTTCCACAGCAATAAAGGAGTGGAAGAGGTACAGGAGAGTGAGCGAAGCGGAGTGCCAAAACCAGGAGTGTATTCCGTCAATGTCCGGAATGGAATGGAGTGACTTGAGGAGCACTATAATTTCCTCTTCTGTAATAGAAGGAATTAGGAATGGGCTGTGATATTATCAGTTCAGATCCATCAACACCATTTACACCTACAGGATTGGACTGTGATATTATCAGCCCAACCCTATCAACACCATTTAAACAGACATACCTTCACTTATATTAACCTACGTTTTATACTTTGTCAATACATTTTATCAACAATATTCAAAGTAAAAACATGTTTTTTAAATATTTTTACAGTGCTTAGTTGGTCTACATTCTACGATAGCCTATGTAAAGGCCTAAGAAGTGAATCATTTATTGTCATCATTTCGCTACTTCTTCCATGTTTGTTAATAGTATTCACATGACAATGTGTAAAACATTGAAGAGTATAGATGATACAGTGTCTTAAGAAGGTTTTCATTCCCCTTAACCGTTTCCACATGTTGTTGTGTTACAGCCTGAATTCAAAATGGACAGATGTGTTTTCTCTCTTACCCGTCCACACCCCATAATGACAGAGTGAAACCATGTTTTTAGAAAATAGTGCTCATTTATTGAAAATGAAATACAGAAATAATTAATTTACATAAATATGACTCAATAGGTTGTAGAAGCACCTTTGGCAGAGAATACTGCTTTGAGTCGTCTTGGGTATGTCTGTATCAGCTTTGAGTCGTCTTGGGTATGTCTGTATCAGCTTTGAGTCATGTCTGTATTCTGGGTCTTGGGTATGTCTCTTTGAGTATGTCTGTAGCTTTGAGTCGTCTTGGTTATGTCTGTGCTCTGTATCAGCTCTTCTTGGGTATGTCGATCTTGGTTATGTCTGTATCAGCTCTGAGTCGTCTTGGGTATGTCTGTATCAGCTTTGAGTCGTCTTGGTTATGTCTGTATCAGCTCTGAGTCGTCTTGGGTATGTCTGTATCAGCTTTGAGTCGTCTTGGGTATGTCTGTATCAGCTCTGAGTCGTCTTGGTTATGTCTGTATCAGCTTTGAGTCGTCTTGGTTATGTCTGTATCAGCTCTGAGTCGTCTTGGGTATGTCTGTATCAGCTTTGAGTCGTCTTGGTTATGTCTGTATCAGCTCTGAGTCGTCTTGGGTATGTCTGTATCAGCTCTGAGTCGTCTTGGGTATGTCTGTATCAGCTCTGAGTCGTCTTGGGTATGTCTGTATCAGCTTTGCACATATGGATTTAGGGATTTTCTGACATTCTTCCTTGCAGATTTTGTCAAGCTCTGTTAAATTAGATGGGGAGTGGCAGTGAACAGCAATCTTCAAGTCTTTCCACAGATGTTCAATGGGTTTCACGTTTAGGCTTTGGCAGGGCCACTCACTCTTGTTCTGAAGCCATTCCAGTGTAGGTTTGGCTGAATGCTCGGAGTCATTGTCCCGGTGGAAGGTAAATCTTCGCCCCAGTCTAAGGTCATTTGCACTCTGAAGCAGGTTCACAATGATTTGCCTGTATTTGGCTCCATTCATTGTTCCCTCTATCCTTACCAGTCTCCCAGTCCCTGCCGCTGAAAAGCATGTCCATAGTATGATGCTGCCACCACCATGTTTCACGGCAGGGATGGTGTTAGACAGGTGATGAGCTGTGACTGGTTTTCTGCAGACGTAGCGCTTTGCATTCAGGCCAAAAGAAAACATTTTGACTCATCAGAATCTTTTGATCTCAGTCTTTCACATCCCTTTTTGCAAACCTTTAGGTGTCTTTTTCTCAGGAGTGGCTTCCTTCTGGCCACTCTTCCATAAAGCCCAGATCGAAGAATTGCTGTAGAGACTGTTGTGCCGTCTGGAAGATTCTCCCATCTCGACCAATTAACTCTTTAGTTCCGTTAGAGTGGTCATTGGGTTCTTGGTCACCTCCCTGACCAAGGTCCTTCTTGCCTGGTTGCTAAGTTTGGTCGGACGTCCAGCTCTAGGCAGAGTCTGTGTCACACCCTGATCTGTTTCACCTGTCTTTGTGCTTGTCTCCACCCCCCTCCAGGTGTCACACCCTGATCTGTTTCACCTGTCTTTGTGCTTGTCTCCACCCCCCTCCAGGTGTCACACCCTGATCTGTTTCACCTGTCTTTGTGCTTGTCTCCACCCCCCTCCAGGTGTCACACCCTGATCTGTTTCACCTGTCTTTGTGCTTGTCTCCACCCCCCTCCAGGTGTCACACACCCTGATCTGTTTCACCTGTCTTTGTGCTTGTCTCCACCCCCCTCCAGGTGTCACACCCTGATCTGTTTCACCTGTCTTTGTGATTGTCTCCACCCCCCACCAGGTGTCTCCCATCTTTCCTCATTATCCCCTGTGTATTTATACCTGTGTTCTCTGTTTGTCTGTTGCCAGTTAGTTTTGTTCATCAAGTCTACCAGTGTTTCCCCCCTTGCTCCTGTCTGTTTTCCCGGTTTTGACCATTCTGCCTGCCCTGACCCTGAGACTACCTGCCATTTGGTACCTTTTGGAATCTGATCTGGATTACTGAGACTGCCTGCTGTTCTGCACCTTATGAACTCCGATCTGGATTACTGAGACTGCCTGCCGTTCTGTACCTTATGGACTCTGGTCTGGATTACTGACCTCTGCCTGCCCTTTGACCTGTCATTTTGCCTGACCCCTGTTCTAGTAATAAACTTTTGTTACTTCGACACTGTCTGCATCTGGGTCTTCCCTAATATGTGATAGTTTCACATCGTTTGGTAGTTCCATATTTTTTCAATTTCTCAATGACGGAGACCACTGTGGAAACCTTCAATGCTCTAGAAATGTTTTTACACCGTTCCCCAGATATATGCCTCATCACAATTATATATCAGAGATCTGCGGACAGTTTCTTGGTCTTCATGGTATAGTTCCTGCTCTGTCAACTGTGGGACCTTTATATAGACTTGAATATGCCACAGGTGGACTCAAATCAAGTTGTTGTGACACCTCAAGGATGATCAAAGGAAATTGGATCTGAGCTCAGTTTGGAATGTCACAGCAAAGGATGTGTTTCAAACGCATTAAGAAGGAAAGAAATTCCACAAATGAACCTTTAACAAGGGACGCCTGTTAAATGACATGCATTCCTGGTGACTACCTCATGAAGCTGGTTGAGAGAATGCCACGAGTGTGCAAAGCTGTCATCAAGGCAAAAAGGGTGGCTACATTGAAGAATCTCAAATATAAAATATCTTTTGATTTGTTTATAACGTTTTTGGTACTAAGTGATTCCATATGTGTTATTTCATAGTTTTGATGACTTCACTATTATTCTACAATGTAGAAAATAGTAGAAATAAAGAAAAACCCTTGAATGAGAATGTGTTCCCAAACGTTTGACTGGTACTTAATGTACACTACCATTGAAAAGTTTGGGGTCACTTAAAAATGTCCTTGTTTTTGAAAGAAAGCACATTTTTTCGTCCATTAAAATAACATCAAATTGATCAGAAATACAGTGTAGACATTGTTAATCTTGTAAATGACTATTTTAGCTGGAAATTGATGATTTTTAATGGAATATCTACATAGGTGTACAGAGGCCCATTATCAGCAACCATCACTCCTGTGTTCCAATGGCACGTTGAGTTAACTAATCCAAGTTTATCATCTTAAAAGGCTAATGTTCATTAGAAAACCCTTTTGCAATTATGTTAGCACAGCAGAAAACTGTGGTGCTGATTAAAGAAGCAATACAACTCGCCTTCGTTAGACTAATTGAGTAACAGCATTTGTGCGTTCGATTACAGGCTCAAAATGGCTTGAAACAAAGAACGTTCTTCTCAAACTCACCAGTCTATTCTTGTTCTGAGAAATGAAGGCTATTCCATGTGAGAAATTGCCAAGAAACTGAAGATCTCGTACAACGCTGTGTACTACTCCCTTCACAGAACAGCACAAACTGGCGCTAACCAGAAAAGAAAGAGGAGTGGGAGGCCCCACTTTGCTCCATTCTGGCCATTGTTATAAGCCCTCACCTCCTGTGTGGTCTTATGCTGAGCCACACTGGCTGCGTTTATGCAGGAAGTCCAATTTTGAAATTCTTTCCACTATTCGGTCTTAATCCCATCAAATATTTTTTCAGAACTGATCTGATTAGTCAAAAGACCAAATAGTGATTTTTTAAAAATCAGAATTGGGTTTCAGTACACTGGTAATTGTGTTCGGCACGGTGTGTTTGGGAATCTGAGACTCTTTGTGATCACGGACTATTGTGACAAATGTTATTGTCTTTACCGGAGAAAAATACCAAAGAACGCGCTCTCTTCCACGCCCTTGGAAACACTACAGCCAAAATGGGAGCCACCTAGAAAAACTACAATTTCTGGCTCGATTTTTCCAAAAACCAGCATGACGTTCTTTCTAAAGACTGTTGACATCTAGTGGAAGCCCTAGGAACTGCAATCTGGGAAGATTTAGCCTTATAATAAACATGACAGCCATTGAAAACAGTGGTAGGCTGATTTTTTTTTGGGGGGGGGGGGTTGTCCTCGGGGTTTCACCTGCCATATCAGTTCTGTTATACTCACAGACAAAATGTTAACAGTTTTAGAAACTTTCGAGTGTTTTCTATCCAAAACTACCGATTATATGCATATCCTAGCTTCTGGGCCTGAGTGACAGGCTGTTTTTTTGGGCACACTTTTCATCCGGATGTGAAAATACTGCCCCCTACCCAAGAGAGGTTAACCACCAACTGTTTGCAGAAGATGTTGCTGGTACTGAACGTCTCCTGGAAAGGAATGGATGTAGGGTAACTCGTCTTTGTTGGTAAATGTAATAGGACCGGCTAGCGTGTTGTTTAGGGACAATGAGGGGGCTTTGGGAGCTGTTTTTGAGAGGAAAGATCAGTCAACAAAGTGAATGGGCTCAGGGGGCTACAGAAGGTGTGAAAAGGAAGGCAGTTCTTGCACAGTACAAATGGTTGTGTAAAAGGAGATTGAGAAGAAATGGCTCCCGTATACAATAATACATTCATTGTCTAAGCACAACCCGGCACAACTAAAACTCGTC